>NC_083338.1:0-300000 GCF_019175385.1 Lycium barbarum | reverse complement strand
GATAAGTAGGGAGAGCATTTCATAAACCGACACATGATATCACCACGTGGATACGTGGAGTCTGGTACCTCGCCGGACCAGCAGAGCCCCTATACCTTGCCAGGGTATAAGGTAATAACGTACCTGATGGAACCATTCAGTGTGAAATTAAGGTATCGTCCTAACTGGGCGGAGCGATCCTTGTCCTATGGTGGCTACATAGTTTCAGGGTATCTGAGCCTTTTCGGTAATTAGTGCAACTCCCAAAAACATGAACATAATATAATTGGCTAAGAAGCCCATGATTTTCGTGAATTAACTTGTAATCATGATTCCACGAAATAACTTGTAACATGGTTTCGTGAATTAACTTGTACTTGTCTTATAATCATGATTTCACGAAATAACTTGTAAACATGGTTTCATGCAATAATTTTGTAAACATGGTTTCATGAAATAACTTGTAAAATAGTTTCATAAGATAACTTGTCATAATCTTGCAAACATGTTCTTGATTCATGAGTAATAAGAATATTTCGAAATCATATATATAATTGACTTGAAAACATGCTTGTAACTCGCTAGATAAAATCATAAAGTTTCATATGAACATAATGAGAACACATGAGGAGGAATTCATGATTCATGGATTAAGCTAGGATTCCTAATATCAATAATGGAAGATTAGGAATACAATAACGAACATAGATACGAAATTCGTGTACATACATACATAATTACGGGCTACCAATATGTTGGATTTAATGCCCTAGGATTTGAACTTCATAGATTTTTACGAAACGGATCATGGGGAAGAACGTAGAGATTCCCACATGTGGATGGAAGTTCTACATACCTTAACTTCCCGCTTTTGAGCGTATCACAATGTCCTTCAATCCCTTCAACTTCAATCTATAGCAATACAAGCCATAGGGATTCTATATTAGCAACAATATCCATGTTTTGTTCATCTAAGCATTTTATCAAACACTTAGTGGGCATGAAGCTCCATAACCCTCATTAATGGTGTTTTCTTCACCCAATCCCCATTCTATTATTCCTAGCTAATTCTACAATCTCAATTAGATGTAATTAACATCATTCTTCATCAACCATATGAATACAACAACCCCAAGTCAACAATCCAACAACTCTAACATAGTTCATATAATTCTCTTCATCAAACCCAATTATTATTCTCCCAAGAATTCATCAATTCACAACCATAAATGATTAGGGAGTAGAAACATTACCTTTCAAGAGTAGTAATCACGAAATCAACACCCCCAAGTCCGATCTTTAGCTCAAAATGACGACCACCACTTGTACTACAATTTATCCTTCACGAGCTTTGGGATTCGGGGCCTTAAACTTGGTTGATTTTCTACTTTCTCTCTCTAATTTCCCCTCTCTCTCACTTCCTCTCTCTAAAATCTGAATTTGGAGAAAAAAATGGGCTGGTAGGGTTATATTTCCCTTATATACCAAGGGGAAATGGGTTTGACCCAACTTGAAAACGGGTTGGGACCTTTCTGTCTTAAACCATCCATATCTCCCTATCCCGATGTCGCCTGTGAACCCACAACCTATGGTTGGAAAGGTATTTCAATTATCTACAACTTTAGTTCTTTGAGTTTTCTCAAATTCCCAAGTTATGATAGGGTTATGGCCTCCCGAAGTCAGGTGACCCGAAACGTACATACGGACCAAGATACGGTCACTGTTACGGTCCCGTAACACGAGGTACGGACCGTAACTTGGTACCGTACCTTGGCGAAAATTTCCAGTGAGGTTCTGGAAATTTTTGGGACGTTACGGTCTACTGTTACGGCCCGTAACACGTGTTACGGTCCGTAACGTCACCGTTACGCTGGCAGAAATTTCCAGCGAACATGCTTCAATAAAATGGGCATAACTCTTTGCACAGATGTCCGTTTGACCCCCGTAAGATACCTTTGGAAAGCTATTTCAAAGGGCTACAACTTTCAGCAAGGAAGTTTTCTCAAATTCCCAACGGATTTTCATGAAATTTGACTGGAAGGCAGACGTATCAAAAACTTAGCCGATTCTATAGGATTTCAAGTGCCTTACTATTAGCCATATTGAGACGATCATATCTCCTTGCTCCGATCTCTGATTGGCTTGATCCTTATATCGTTAGAAAGGTATTTATACATACTACAACCTCATTGGGGTTACTTTCCCAAATTCCAAACCGATCAAGGAGTTATCGCTGCCCGAAGTAGGCCTATCAACCATTTTCGCAAAACGTTCAAACCTTCCATGTTTCCACTAGAACTCTAATGATATGAGCTTAAACTCAGTCCCAAAATGCGGGGTGTTACAGGTGGGACCACTGGAACGGGGCTTTAATGGCGGTGGGGAAGGGAGCAAGTCGGGTCAGGTGGGGAAGATGGGGTCAATATATGATCACCCCATTCACGCACGAAATTCGTGCGTGAAAGGCCAAGGCTGCGTTTTTGCACTTTGGTCCTTTCACGCACGAATTTCGTGCGTGAAAGGCCAAGACTGCGTTTTTGCACTTTGGTCCTTTCACGCACGAAATTCGTGCGTGAATACTACTTATGTTCTTTTTTTTTTTTGGTACTAGTTTGGTTCAACTTTTTATTTTTTGTGCTATTTAAGTCGCGGATTCTGATATATACCCTTAAGTTTCTTTAATTTGAACAAAGGCCCATATATAAAAGCATCTTTTTACCCCACCCCCACCCAAACAAAAACAAAATAGAAGAAGAAAAACATAAGCTCTTTTTCTACTCTTCATCCTCTTTGCAACAACGTCATTTTCTTTCTTCTTCTTCTTCTTCTTCTTCAATCTCAGTGCCCAAATAAAATTCAATCTCACCTTCTACTTTTGCATTTGAATTAGTGAAGAAAATTTTAAAATATTTAAATTAATGTATATTATCTTTAGTGACTTGGTTCTTGAATTTTTTTGTCAATCCAGTGTATATTACTTCAAAAAAGATGGTATTATGTCTATTCTATGGATTTAAGATAAAAAATTATTTTAGCATTCTTCATCTGTATGTTTTTCAGCTATGATACCTATTTAAATTAACTAAGATATTTAAACAACTACAAAGTTGCTTACACAAAAAACTTGCACATGTAGGTTTTACGTTCAAACAATTACTAGTTGTTTAAACAACTTTAGGTTGTTTAAAAAGTTGTTTAAACAACCTTGTAGTTGTTTTAAAATAAATATATTTGTTTACACGGAGAACTTTGCACATATAGGCTCCATGTATATATATTGTTTAAAACAACTTCTTGTTATTGCTTACACAAATAACCTCAGAATATCTTATAATTATTTACACAAAATACTTTGTCCATATATTATAACTACATTATAAACCTAGTGCCATTTGAAATTTTTTGAGAGATTTCTTTAGAGCTTTTGGAGAAAAATACCTCCCCGCATATGAGGAAGGAGGACAAAGAGAATATAAACATTAAATCGGGAACACGAGCCCAACGACTAGTTAACATTACGTTTATTGAATTAATGAAAATTATACATCAACCGAATTTTACTAGTAGATTAACATCTAGTTAATGAGTATTTATTAATTTATTAATAATTGAATATCAATTTAGTAAAGTAATGAAGATTTAAATGTAAGTTAATGTAAACAACCACATATTGTTTAAGTAACCTGGAGTTGTTTAATGTAATCAACTTGTGATTGGTTAAACAACTCACTCGTTGTTTAAACAATAATGCATTATTTGAGATAAATATACGGTTATTTATTAAACAAAAACATGTTGTTTATTTATTTATTTATTTATTCATAGAATCACTCAATTAATTTTCACATTATCACTAGAAGAATACGTTATTATTAAAATCATTAGTAAAAATGCTCAATGATGATTAATTGTAATCAAATCATTTAGTTAAGGTTTAGCTATCGGTAAAAATGACTCGTTCAATGTTTGATTATAGAGTCAGTAAGTTAACATTCGATTATCAATATAATCACACAACTGATTAATTATCATTATATCAATAAGTTATTGTTAAATTAGCAATACAATCATTCATTTAATGTTCAATTGTGATCAAATCAATAGGTTAATGTTAACCTATATATAGAATGACACGTTCAATGGTCAATTATTATCAAGTTAGTAAGTTAATGTTCGATTATTCATAGAATTACCTAATTGTGTCATTCAACTGATCTTTCATTTTTATCAAATCAATACGTTAAGGTTGACCTATATGTAAAATGACTCGTTTGATGTTCAATTGTTATTGAGTCAATAAGTTAATGTTCGACTATTTATAGAACCACCTAATTGACGTTCAATTATCACTATATCAAAAACTTACTATTAAATTATTATTAATAGATTCACTCATTTGATGTTCAATTCTAATCAGATCAATAAGTTAAAGTTAACCTATTTGTAGAATGACTCGTTCGATACTCAAATGTTATCAAGTTAATAAGTTAATGTCCGATTATTCATATAATCACCCAACTATTGTTCAACTATCACTAGATCAATAAGTTATTATTTAGAATCACTCAACTGTTGTTTAATTTTCATTAAATCAATAAATTAAAATTTAACTATATGTCAAATGACTATTTTGACATTCAATTATTATTAAGTTAATAGTTAATTATACATAACATGACTTAATTGAATATTAATTTGATAATAATTGAGCATCAATCAAGTGACTTAATGAAGAATTACATGTAAGCAAATGTAAATAACAAATGGTTGCTTGCACAACTTCTTGTTGTTTATTGTAAACAATCAGTGTCTGTTTAAACATGCATTGATTGTTTACTATAATTTACAAAAAAAGTGGGTTCTTACGTAAACAATATGTGACTGCCCGAACAACTTCTTGTTGTTTATAGTAAATAATCAGTACTTATTTAAATAATCAATGATTGTTTGCTACTAATAATTTACAAAGAGTATGATTCTCATGTAAACAACTTAGGTAACTTCTTGTTGTTTGTTGTAAACAACTAGGGTGTGTTTAAACAACCACATATTTTTTAAATAATTTGTGGTTGTGCAAGTAGAATTTTAAGTCTATAAACCACAACTTTCATGTCTAAACAACTACATGTTTTGTCGAAAAATACAACAATTAAATAAAAAAAAAATCCAAATTTAATAGATGCATATGGACATGAATTTTGTCTGCTCTCTTTGTAAATGTACCCTAGGATTAAAATCTAAACTTGCAATGGTTACATGCGTAAACAATCACAAATTAATTAAATAACTCGTGGTTGTTTATACATAAAGCCTGAACTTGCAAAGAGCCGATGCAAATAGACACAATTTTTTTAAACAACTCGTGATTGTTTAGTGCAAATATGAATTTGCACATGTTGCAGACGTAAACAATCATATTTTTTTTAAACAACTTAAGGTTGCTTATAGACAAATTTGAACCAACAAAAGTTGCATATATAAACAACCACAAATTGTTCAAACAACCATGAGTTGTTTATATACAGAGTCTGAATTGCACAGATTGCACCTGTAAATAATCTCATATTCCTAATATAACAACAATTTTCAAGGACGATTTTGATCTAGATCAATCCAAATCACATCCGAATGATCTTAAATTTTGTATTCAACCTCTAAATATCATTTTAACAAGTTCAAACAATACTCACTTCAAATCAACACAAAATCAAATTTGAAAAATCAAATCTCCTTATAACACAATATTCTTAGGTGAACTTTTAACGATCCCCAAGAACTCTTATTCAATAATAATATATATTTTCAGATCTAAAGAAGAAGTTGGAGAAAAAGAAGAAAAATAAGAAAAATAAGAGAAGGAGGAGGAGGAGAAGAAGAAAAGAAAGAGATCGTATAAGAGAGGAAGAGGTGGTATGGTTTTTTTTTTTTGGATTTTTTTACTTTTAATTATTGACCCTAAACTTTTAATAATTCTAATCTAGCTCCCCTTTAAACTTAATCAACCATGTAAAATTAAAAAAATAGAAAAAGAAAATAAAATTCCTCATCCTTCATTTCACTCTCATGTTCCTTTTACCTTATTTTCCCCAATTACTCAAGTTGTGTTTGGTGACTCCAATTCTTTGCTACTCTCAATTTAATGATATCGTTGGTGAAGTTTGATTCATTTCCTTTGATTTTTATATGATAGAATGAGTTGCTGGAATGAATAAATTACTTACTTTATGCGACCCAATGATATTCATATATATCATTTAATATTTATATCGTCATAACCTAAAATATGAAGTTTCAATGTTTTAATTATTTCAAATACTTTGTTCTACTCATGTTTGTGCTTCCCATTATACTTTTACAGATTCTCTATCCCTTTATTTTTATTCTCACTTACTTATATTATGTTATTCAAAATTGTTGTTCCTGCAAAAAACCTACTCGCTTTAACATACACTTGTAACAGTGTTCTAAATTCTGGTTTTACTGATTTTTAAAGGTGCATTTGGTTTACCTCTTTAGATTTCTATACACTTTAATTGCAAAAAAAAAAAAAAAAAAAAAAAAAAAACCTACAAACTTTGCCGCTGATCTATCGCTAAATTGCTTATAACTAATGGATTTTCTTGATAATTTGTTGTTAATCCGCCACTAAATAGGACTAGCAACGAATTTTGCTATTTAGCTACAAAATTTGTCTGTCGCTAATTCTTGTTATTTTAATACTATTTGAATCATCCGATTTTAAATTTTTTGGCATTTTAACTACATTTAAACTCTGAATTCTAAGAAAACCAGGATCCTCCAACCATGAAGTTCGCTTAAACTATTAATCTTTGGAGGTCTAAATACACTTAGTTTGCCAATGGGAAACTAACGTACGTCCTGTAGCACTCACATGTCGGAACAGGTACAATTTGATTCATGCTTGAAGTTAGGGTCTTTGACTTGCCACATTTATAGGGTACTTTTAGAACTAAACTACTCCAAGTTGTATAGTTTGTTTGGCCGAGTTTTTACAAAGCCAAAAGCGCTTATTTTAGAGAGTTAAGATGCTTGGTCAAGCTTTTAGAGAGTGATGAGTAATTTTGTGTAATAGCAGAAGTTAAAAAAATAGTTTGTCTAAAAAACACTTTTGAAGCTCTGGTCATGCACAAATTGGCGCTCAAATATTAACAAACGTATGTTGACACCCAATTTTGTCCCGTCTCTCCTCCGAAATACCTGTTTACGCTTCTAATATTTTTTGACAAATTAAAATATATATATATATTTATATTTTTACTATAATTATTAGCTCCTTATTAATACCGACATTGCATTATCCTATCATTATCTTTTATTACCGTTTCTACTACCATTATTATTATAATTCACATTTATTTTATTTTATCATTTCAGCATTTTTTACCATCATATGTGCATGCATCGCATTTGTTTTCGCACAGTTAAATAATATCTTTCATTTGCTGTTGAACTTTAAAAAAAATATTTTGCACGACTATTACAATGTCATATAATTTTGTTATCCGAGCACTAATAATTACATATTTTATATTAAGTAACATTTTATTCCGTATTAATTCAGTCCATAATTAATCCTAAAACTATTTTGGGCTAAAGCCTAATTTGTGAAACCAACCCAATTTTCGGACCAATCAACATTTTTCACCCCAGCCCACATTTAAAACCAACCCAGTCCATTAAACCATTTGACCCGACCCGGATCCGTTCAAAAGAAAGGAAACCCTTAAAGGGTTTCCTTCCATATTTTTCCTTCAGCCGCCTCCCCATCGTCTTCTCTCCCTTCCTCTTTCTCTCCTTCCTCTCTCTTCTCCCTTTTCCCCATCCGCTCCTCTCCTTCATCATCTCTCGTCCCCACCACCGCCGCCTACACCCGGCTCCCACTTCCCTTTGTTCCCCACTTTCCCCTGTTCCCCGCTCCTCTCTCTCTTCTTGTCAAACGAAAACCCTAAAATTTCCCTATAAATACGGACTTTTTGATCCATTTTAGGGGAGGATTTTTTGGATTGATAAAATTCCCCTCAAAAGAACAAGTGGTTTAGCCGCAGAAATCCCCTAGAAATTAGAGGTTGGAAAGCCCCCAAAAAAAAAAAAAAAACTTGGAAAGCCAAAAGAAAAATTCCCTTGCAAAAAGAAGATCATGAAAAGACACTGAAATCAGATCGAAAAAAAAAAATCTCTTCAAACAAGTTTTGAGAAAACCCCAAAAATCCCTACGGAACATCATTTCCCCTTTCTATCCAATTGTATCCACGGCAGAGGAAACAAAATTCTGGGCTAAGGCCCAACAGCAACAAACAAATTGCAGCAGCTCTTTTTAAAAATGGGCTGAGCCCATTTAAATTAGCTACTTCTCTATTTTGTGCATTTAATTTGTATTATGCAATTAACTCTTCGTTTGTTTTGTTTTCTTGGTTTAGATAAATCCTAATGAATTAGTAGGCTTAGTTTTAGTCATGGGTAGTTAGTTTAAGAGGAGCTAACAATTAATTTCATAAGTTTCACTCCTCTCTTTTCATGTTAAAACCATTTACAATGTCTAATATTTATTTTATTTAAAAAATCGATTTGCAAAATAGAATGATTATATATATTTTAAGTGAAGGGAATCATATTTTATTCTTATTATCTAAACATTTCAAAACGTCACTAATGTGTAAATATAAATTCAAATATATTTTATGAACACACTTTTAAGGGTCACCCAATTATGCATATTTTAGCCAAACATAGTTAAATAAAGAAAAAGAAAACTTACCTCTTTTGCATTCTTTTAAGTCTAGATTTTTCTACATTGCCATATTCATAACATAATTCGATTCAAAGTTCAAATTTACTTAAAGCTATTACTTATATGCAAACTATTATATATTTTTAAAAAGCTATTACTTATATGCAAACTATTGTTTTTTTGTAAGTCTCATTTTAAATGGCATTATTATATTTTCGTTTAAAGCTTTAGCAACATTTATAAACCTTATTCTAAATAGTATTTAAATTCTTCTTTTACACAAATTATTATATTTTCTAAAAGTCATATTTTTAAATAGCATTACTCTTCTCATTCAAAGTTTTTTTAACAGCATTCATAAGTCTCAGCGTTTCCTTTATAAAATTACTATATTTTTCTACAAGTTAATTCAAACGGCACTATTATATTTTCCTTTGAAACCTTAGTAATATGTACAAGCTATTTTCTTAAAATTTAAACACTATATTTAATCTTAATTAATTAACCTAAGTTTGTTCGGATAACCGTAGTTAACGGATTCTAAAGGATGCCTAACACCTTCCCTTTAGGATAATATAGAACCCTTACCTAGAATCACATTGGTTAAGCAGACTATTAACGGAGGTGTAGTTTTAACTTTACCTTAGTTAACATCTTGGTGTCCTAATTCACCGTTAAATTAATTAGGTGGCGACTCCTTAAAATAAAACAAAAATAGGAATCTCCAATATGTCGTACTCCTAATTTCAAACCCGGTTAAAATGGGGTATGACAGCTTGGCGACTCCGCTGGGGACTTTAGGTTCTTAACCATAACAACTTAGGTTAATAAATGACTTGTTGGATGTTTTGTTTGTTTTGCTTTATTTTGCCTGTATTTTTGCTTTATATGCTTTTAAATATTTTTATTATTATTTTATTCCTTATATGCATTTTTATGTAATATGTATGTTTCTGCTTTCCTTAAACTGGCATTCCGTTCATACTTTCTCCACTCCTGGAAAATTCACACACTTAAAGCGGTTTCGCGGTTCACGGCCGTGCACTACTAAATTACCCCTTTAGTTGGATCGATCTTGTAGATTTAGTCGATCGGCGGTGCAGTCGACGGCCACGGACTTTCCACTCCCAAGTTGTCCGCTTGGGGGAGCCTTGTGTCATAGGAGAACCACTCTTAATCTACCTAGGTAGAGCGTAAACCAAAACCTTGTAAGGACATGCATCATTTTAAACCTAGGAGGCTTAATACCCTTGGTGTATTAAGTTCATTAGTCAACCTTATCAAATGTCCAAATGAGTCTATGACTCTAAGTGACACTATTCACTATCTATGTGCATTATTTGAAGGACAAATATGTGGAATATGTGGACCTAGGACTCTATAGATAAATATTTCAGGAAAAACTAACATTTTGTTGCAGGTTGTCGTGGAGCATTCAATTAATACCGGAGGGTTGAAGACAACTAAAAGAAATTAGTGGAGATGAAATATTAGATATCTTAGATTAACTTTGAATTGTATTATTAAGCTGGCATGTAATAATTTTTTTTAATTAGTTTTAGGAAGAGTTGTGGAATGATACATAAAAGACATGCTTGTCCTTCAAATGTTCGTTAGGTCTACCTCTGGCATAAAGAGGTCCCTTGCATTATAAAACGCGATGTATTATGTGCAATAATGTGTTTATATGCAATAATATGTCCTTACCGTATACTGACTCATTTTCTTTTTCTTTTTCTTTTTCTTGTTTTATCTTTTTTCTTTTTAAACTTATTTTCAAAACAAAAGGTTGACTTGTGCTAAAGGGGAACTGACGGAGCATTCATATTTCACACAGTCTAAAGCCAATAAATTAGACTCTGGCTCATCACTAACCACCTGGTTAACCAAAAAGACTCGTTCTAAAATGGAGCAAATTTTGATCAATGCAACCACTTCATCTGAGCCATCTCTTAGTTTACCGATCACAAGTAATCCCACATCCTCTAATGAACCAGAAACACATTTGGAGATAATTGCTCGTCTGGAGCGACGAGTTGCTGAATTAAGTCACATGGTGTTGACACCCAATTTTGTCCCGCCTCTCTTCCGAAATACCTATTTATGCTTCTAATATTTTTGGAAAATTAAAAACATATATATTTATATTTTTATTATAATTATTAGCCTTTTATCAATACCGGCGTTTCATTGTTCTATTACAGTTACTAGCCATCATCATCATCATCATTTATTATTATTATTATTATTATTATTATTATTATTATTATTATTATTATTACTATTACTATTACTATTATTATAATTATAATTATAATTATAATAATAATTATTATTATTATTATTATTATTATTATAATTCACAATTTTTATCATTTCGGCATTTTACCAGCTTACGCATACGCATCGCATTTATCTTTGTATAATTAAATAATAGTGTTTATTTAATGTGGATTTTCGAAATATTATTGCACGGCTATTACAACACCATTTTTTATTATTTGAGCATTAATAATTACATATTTTATATTAGGTAATATTTTAGCACACTTAGTATGCGATTAATTAAAACAAGTCTTTTATTTGCAATTAGAAACCCAAAATTGGTTCCTTCATCAGCCAAATTATTTAGTCCAAGTCCAAGCCCAGACAATTATTTTCAAACCAGCCCAAATTAATCCAGTCCAGTTACAATCAGCAGCCTAATATTTTTCAGATCAGCCCACCGTTTATTTAAATAGCCCAGTCCATTAAGTCTTTCGACCCGGCCCATCCGCTTCAAAATAAGGGATTTCCCTTTCATTTTCCTTCGTCCGCCGCCCTCCCCGGTTCTCTCGCCTCTCCTTCTCTCTCTCGTTTCTCCCACGCTTCTACCGCTCCACCTTCCTCTGTCCCCCCACGATGCCACTGACATCCCACTTCTCCTGTTCCCCACTCCTCTGTCACTCCCATTCCCTCTTGTCCCTCGCTCCTCTCTCTCTTTCACGAGAAAAACCCTAATGCGCCACTATAAATACCAGTCCTTACATCCATTCAAGGGGAGGATTTTTTCGGTTCAAGAAATCCCCTGCAAAGTATTTTTTTTAGGTGTCACAATATCACTTAATATCGATTCGAAAATACCAAACGTTTTTGGTTTATTCTCTATTGGCTGTTTCGAATCCGAGAGGATATCGACTTAGAATTTGGTGGTGTTTCGAGGTAGTTCGAAGACTCGAAGCCTCACTTCGCTGCACTCGAAGAAGGTAAAAAAGCTTCCTTCGTTGAATTCATAGTGTCTTAGTATGTTTATGTGTGTTGACAATTGTTAAGGTTGGATTAATTGTTAGTTTGGCATATTAGTGAGTTTAGTATTAGAAGTTTGTGTAATTTCGTATGAAAATTCTTAAGTGTCTGCAGGTTAGTTAGCGATTATTATGTGATCATTATGGTTTCATTTAAGTTAATTTAGCTTAGCATCTGTCGATATGGGTAATTTTGATTAGTTATTAGCTTCTTGATTAGATCTTATGTAGCAATATTTGTCATGGATCGTGCTTAATGGTCACTCGCACCTCTAAAATAGTTGATTAGTAGTAACCTGAGTCATTTGTACCTGTATGAAGCTATTTTGCTGTTAGCTGTCCTTCATAACTAGTATGATTTTCCCCTTTAGTTCAGTTAACCATGAGCCGGTCCAGCTGAATATTAATACCAGTACATTCATCCATTGGCATAGTTAAATAATTTCATGATAATATAAATTATATATATGGTTGGCTTGCTATTTCTTAGAATGATGTTTGCTTTAGGCCAAGGTCAGTAACCTTTGTTTATCTTCCAGTTCTGGTGCGAGTCTGTTTTCTGTACTTAATCAGCTGTTTAGTTCAACTGTCGTTAGGATGCGCTCAAATGCTTATATGAAGTAGTTTGTTGTTTCATCTGGTTGTTTGTTGTTGTTAGTTTACCTCTGTTCTATTTTAGTTCAGTTTAAGACGTGTCGAATGTTTCTGATTAGTGTTTAATTTGTCTTATACTTCTAGTATGCCTGTTATAGTTTAAATTTATTCATGCTTCATCCTATTTTCTAGAACTTGTCTTGGTTTCATGTTTGGACAATTGGACGAATGATTTAAGTATGAGACCGATTGGACATTGTTGATTGCTTATAGGTTCAATCATTTCAATTTGGTTTAGGCAGTTTGCTACTTTGACTAATTGTATGATAGTTTAAGTTAAGCATTGGTCTGTCTCCTGTCATCATTGTTGTAATCCAAATCTAGTCAAGTTGTTAGCATGTGAGGCAACTCTAATGTGATTTAGTCCATGATTTATTGGTAAGCCATAAGTTGGTCGAAATATGTAGAAACTTTCTAGCCATTACATGCCTGTTGTAACTTTAATTGTATCTTCAGTTCATTATGTGCTTTTTCTTAACTTTTGTTTAAAACCTGAAATGATTCAATTTCGACGCTTGATTGCCTTACATATTCAACCAGTTAGTGTATAACATTTATGAAAACAGCTTTCTGTTCGAATTATGGGGATTTTCCAGTTTTCCTCTTGACTGCTCTCTGGATGGTTCAACATGCTTTCTTCTATGGTTATTGACTTCATCTAGAATGTTAGTTTTACCTGAGGAAGGATGGAATTACATATCTTCATTTTGTTGTGTGTTTTTGATTTGAAGAAGTAGGAATAATATAGTTTCGATACCATATTTCATTCACATCAAATGGACCAATCAGACATCAAATGAATATTTGTGGTTTTATAAACTATTGAAATTTTCTTTAAAATCAGTTGTGCTCCTTTAATATTGCGTTGGTGATTCCGTTGAGATTAAAATAAGTGTTGAAACTCTGAATAAGTGAAATATGCTTTAGCTCACTTAAATCCTACTGCTTGTCTTGTTGAGTTTAAACTAGATACTGAACTGCTTAGGACCCCCTTAAGTATTAACAAACAAGCATGAACTTGGTGACCATGCATCTGCCTGTATGCCTTAGTCGAGCTTGTCCTATCTTGAACTGTGCAAAGGATTTCTCTGCCCTTGTAATGCGTTAATATGAATGAAGGAAATATATATTCTATTGTCCTGCAAATTACAGTAATCATCAGGGCCTAAGTTTATTCAATGAGATGGAATAAATCACATGGGTTGCAGTTTCCTTATTGTTATCTTATTTGGGTTTGAACATTTTCTCTAAGCGTCCTTTTATTGTGTTATGTGTTAATTCTAGTTGTATACTTAGTTTCGTTATTTTATTATATACTAATCCTTCTCCTATCATTTTATGCATGATCACCGCATACGAGTCCCTCGGGCTCATCTTCTTCCGCATTTGGTGTTGGGATAAAAGCCCAACATGATTCCTCTCGTGTCCAGCTCTGTCCGTGGCAGCAATATAAAGAAAATTCTTGAGCCTAAGCCCGATAACGTGAACAGTTCCAGCAATCAGGCTTTAAAATGGGCCAGATCCATTTCATCTTTTCTTCCCCTCTACTTTATTTTATTGTTGCATATTTTGATTGGCTTTGTATGACTTATTTTATCTTATTTTATTTTATTAACTTAGATAAATCCTAATGAATTAGTAGATTTAGTTTTAGTAATGGGTAGTTAGTTTAAGAGAGACTAACAATCAATTCCATAAATTCCATTTTCTTCTTTTTATATTAAAGTTATTTATAGTATCCATAATATTTACTTCTAGAATAGTTGATAGTATAAAATTCATATTTTTCGAATTAAAGGAGTCATATTTTTATTATCTTAATTTCAAAACATCATTAATATGCAAACATAAATTCAAACATATTATAAATAACTCTTCAAGTTTGAATCAATCACGTCTATTTTTAGCCGAGTATAATTAAATAAATCAGTAAAAAAGAGAAAGAAATTCATCATCTTTGCATTCTTACACTATTATACTGATATAATGTCATATTGGCTAGGTTTTCTCTTAAAAGCTTCTATTTATATACAAATCATTATATTTTGCCAGTCTCATTTTTACAATAAAAATTATTATTTTTAGCTTAACAACATTTATAAGTTTTATTCCTACTATGCATTTCTTCAAGTCAGTATAAATAACATCATTATGTTTTCCTTTAAACCTCAATAATATTTACAACCTATTTTTCTTAAGATTCAAGCATTATAATTAATCTTAATTAATTAATCTTAATTAATTAACCTAAGTTTGGCCGGACAACCGTAGTTAGCGGATTCTAAAGGATGCCTAACCCCTTCCCTTTAGGATAATATAGAGCCCTTACCTAGAATCACATTGGTTAAACAGACTATTAACGGAGGTTTAGTTTTAACTTTACCTTAGTTAAACATTTAGGTGTCCTAATTCACCGTTAAATTAATTAGGTGGCGACTCCTTAAATAAAATAAATAGGAATCACCAATATGTTGTACTCCGATTCAACCCGGTTAAAATGGGGTATGACATATGGTACTTCAAAATCGGTCATTTTCTCAAACACCGCCACATATGACTCCATCCCATGGGGTTCGTTAGACTTTGCCTATGCCAGATTCTCAAACCAAGCAAGCTATTTTACCTCTTCTCGACCAGCTCATTCCGAATCAGGCGCCCACCTCATAATGCGGGTATTTTAAATTTCAATTCAGGCACCCACCTCATAATGCGGGTATTTTTAAATTTCAATTTAGGCAACCCACATAGGGTTCGACCCTCCCTTTTATTAAAAACAAAACTCAAAAGTTCTTATTTTGATCACGAACTACGTCTGGCCTGATTCCTTTGGGGATACGTAGGCAACCCGAGGCGGGTTCGGCCCTTCTATTTTAAAATTTTCAATATCTTTGGTTTGTCCAAACCATTTTAGTTCCTATAAGATACATAAGGATTTTTATATAAGATTTTGGTCTTCCCACTGTATTAAATTCATGTGTCTTAGTATTCTGAAACTGGGACAAATTTTTTGAAATCGGTCGAATCGCTTCCAAAACTTTCATTATAAGTTCTCACTTTTCAATTGTTTAGAACCAAGCGCCTCCAGGACTGGAAACTGAGACAAATTTTTAGAAGTAGCACAAAAGTGGTCTTAAATGTTTAACGATTTTAAATAAAAGTCCACCCATATATTTCTAAAATGTGGATAAATTCAAAATCGAGTCTTCACAATCATTTTATCTATTAGAGTCACTAAGGATTTCCCTTCGAAGTCATCCAAATCTCGTTACTCTTATTTTGCAAAATACACTTTTATGACTGAAACTCCCCGGCAAGGCAAAATATGGAATGAGGCATCGAAGAACGTGGACGCGACCGAAACAAGGATCAATTCAAGGGCCAAGTTCCCTGAAATGCACAAGTCAATCAATTTTCTTTTAAACTCACAATTTTTCTTTGCTGAGACAGGTTTAATTAACATGAATTTGGTGCATGTTTGACTCATCTTAAAATTTAAATTATGGACATGATCAAAGAGTTAGCTTTCTTCAAAATGCAAATATTCTTCAAAGGGGATGCAAAGGTAGCTTGTGCTGAACGGTGGACGTCGTTCCACTCGTCATGAAATTTTGATCGCAGCAGTGGACACAAATTTATCTTCTCAACCAAGGGTTGTGAGCATAATTCTTTCAAACCCAGCTATTTACATATTCTTATCACTAACAGTTGTTTTAGCTCGTGGCATTTCTCGATGGATCAAGTACACATAATCGTGGATTTAACCTTCTCCAAAGTGGATACTGACATTGGTCACCTGTTATTGGTTAGAATTCCTCAATTTTGTCATCACTTTATACATATTTATTTATTTCAAGTCGCTAACAAGTTCTTTTAGAATGTGGTATTTTAATAAGATAACAACATCGAAATCTTGCGTCGTATATTAAATTGTGGGGATAATTATAGATTTAACTTCCGTCACAACGGGACATGGATTAGGATGTGGATATAAACGTGGATACCTTTCTACAATACTATTTTTAAAGTGGACGTGGATTTACATTTACATTGTGGATGTGGGCGTGGAAGTGGAAGTAGATTTATATTACAAAAAAAAGAAAAAAATATATATAATTGTGGAAGGGGATGTGGATTCATATGAACATTGTGGACGTGGAAGTGGATTTATTTTTAAAGTTTGTGAAAGGGGAGTTGGATTTATTTTCTTGCATAGTGGAAAGTGGATGTGGATTTATTTTCGAAAGTGGATGTGGATTTATTTTTTGTACCGTATAATACGGACGTGGAAGTGGATTTATTTTGTACCGTATAATACGGACATGGAAGTGGATGTGGATTTATTTTTGTATCGTATAATACGGACGTGGAAGTGGATGTGGATTTACATTTATCTTTTGTACCGTGAAATACGGACGTGGATTTATTTTTCTTGCATCATAAAATTTTGTGGAAGTGGACGTGGATTTATTTTTCTGCATTGTGGAAGTGGATGTGGATTTACATTTTTGTACCGTGGAAGTGGACGTGGATTTATATTTCAGTTCAGGCACCCACCTCATAATGCGGGTATTTTATATTTCAGTTCAGGCACCCACCTCATAATGCGGGTATTTTATATTTCAGTTCAGGCACCCACCTCATAATGCGGGTATTTTATATTTCAGTTCGGGCACCCACCTCATAATGCGGGTATTTTATATTTCAGTTCGGGCAACCACCTCATAATGCGGGTATTTTAAATTTCAGTTTGGGCACCCACCTCATAATGCGGGTATTTTCAATTTCAGTTCAGGTACCCACCTCATAATGCGGGTATTTTAAATTTCAGTGGAAATGGAGGTGGATTTATTTTCTTGCACCGTGGAAGCGGACGTAGATTTATATTTTACCGTGGTAACGGATGTGGATTTATTTATTTTACACCGTGGAAGTGGATGTGGATTTATATTTTTGTACAGTGGAAGTGGATGTGGATTTATATCTATATTTCCTCAAAATAAACGTGAATGTGGATTTAGCTCTCATTAAAGTGGATATCAATGTCGACTTAATTGGAAACCATAAATTTAATTCATCTTCAAAGTATGTTGTGGATTCAACTTTCGAAACAGGGGTTACAAGTGTAATCTTCTCCAACCCTGTCTTATTTACACATATTTCTTTATTGCTAACAATTGTTTTTAGCTGGTGGCTTTTGACAATATTGAAGTTGGCATCACACATCAATTCGTGGAACTATTTCTTCGGCAGCGAACTGGGGCAATGCGTTGGGAAGGATAAGCAGACTTCCCGACACAGGTCAAGGATCTACCTCGAACACTCGTCTCTAATCACAAGTATTCTACCTGCATTCCAGCAATTCAATTTTCAGAATTTTCAAGTTCTATCAAAATACCCAGTGCCATCATAATTCAACACTGGGACAATATTTTACAAAGACTCGCGCCAATCGGGATTCATTAGTCATAAGGTGTCGTAGTTGTCCCAGAACTACACTCGACCTGATTCTCGTGCAGCCCGAGATATGTAGGTAACTCAGAGACCGGAGTTCGGCCATAATCCTCTCAAGTTTCCTTTAGCCGGGACAAAATAGACTACTGAGTCAACGTCTTTGCCCGACAACTCTTTTCATCATTACCGGGCAAAGAGGGACAAGTTGTTGACACCCAATTTTGTCCCGCCTCTCCTCCGAAATACCTGTTTACGCTTCTAATATTTTTTGACAAATTAAAAAAAAAAAAAAAAAATATATATATATATATATATATATATATATATATATATATATTTATATTTATATTTTTACTATAATTATTAGCTCCTTATTAATACCGACATTGCATTATCCTGTCATTATCTTTTATTACCGTTTCTACTACCATTATTATTATTATTATTATTATTATTATTATTATTATTATTATTATTCACATTTATTTTATTTTATCATTTCGGCATTTTTTACCATCATATGTGCATGCATCGCATTTGTTTTCGCACCGTTAAATAATATCTTTCATTTGCTGTTGAACTTTAAAAAAAATATTTTGCACGACTATTACAATGTCATATAATTTTATTATCCGAGCACTAATAATTACATATTTTATATTAAGTAACATTTTAGTCTGTATTAATTCAGTCCATAATTAAATCCTAAAACTATTTTGGGCTAAAGCCTAATTTGTGAAACCAACCCAATTTTCGGACCAATCAACATTTTTCACCCCAACCCACATTTAAAACCAACCCAGTCCATTAAACCATTTGACCCGACCCGGATCCGTTCAAAAGAAAGGAAACCCTTAAAGGGTTTCTCCTTCCATATTTTTCCTTCAGCCGCCTCCCCATCGTCTTCTCTCCCTTCCTCTTTCTCTCCTTCCTCTCTCTTCTCCCTTTTCCCCATCCGCTCCTCTCCTTCATCATCTCTCGTCCCCACCACCGCCGCCTACACCCCGCTCCCACTTCCCTCTGTTCACCACTTTCCCCTGTTCCCCGCTCCTCTCTCTCTTCTTGTCAAACGAAAACCCTAAAATTTCCCTATAAATGCGGACTTTTTGATCCATTTTAGGGGAGGATTTTTTGGATTGATAAAATTCCCCTGAAAAGAACAAGTGGTTTAGCCGCAGAAATCCCCTAGAAATTAGAGGTTGGAAAGCCCCTCCCAAAAAAAAAGTTTGGAAAGCCAAAAGAAAAATTCCCTTGCAAAAAGAAGATCATGAAAAGACACTGAAATCAGATCGAAAAAAAAAAAATCTCTTCAAACAAGTTTTGAGAAAACCCCAAAAATCCCTACGGAACATCATTTCCCCTTTCTATCCAGTTGTATCCACGACAGAGGAAACAAAATTCTGGGCTAAGGCCCAACAGCAACAAATAGATTGCAGCAACTCTTTTTAAAAATGGGCTGAGCCCATTTAAATTAGCTACTTCTCTATTTTGTGCATTTAATTTGTATTATGCAATTAACTCTTCGTTTGTTTTGTTTTCTTGGTTTAGATAAATCCTAATGAATTAGTAGGCTTAGTTTTAGTCATGGGTAGTTAGTTTAAGAGGAGCTAACAATTAATTTCATAAGTTTCACTCCTCTCTTTTCATGTTAAAACCATTTACAATGTCTAATATTTATTTTATTTAAAAAATCGATTTGCAAAATAGAATGATTATATATATTTTAAGTGAAGGGAATCATATTTTATTCTTATTATCTAAACATTTCCAAACGTCACTAATGTGTAAATATAAATTCAAATATATTTTATGAACACACTTTTAAGGGTCACCCAATTATGCATATTTTAGCCAAACATAGTTAAATAAAGAAAAAGAAAACTTACCTCTTTTGCATTCTTTTAAGTCTAGATTTTTCTACATTGCCATATTCATAACATAATTCGATTCAAAGATCAAATTTACTTAAAGCTATTACTTATATGCAAACTATTACATATTTTAAAAAAGTTATTACTTATATGCAAACTATTGTTTTTTTGTAAGTCTCATTTTAAATAACATTATTATATTTTCGTTTAAAGCTTTAGCAACATTTATAAACCTTATTCTAAATAGTATTTAAATTCTTCTTTTACACAAATTATTATATTTTCTACAAGTTGTCATACCCCATTTTAACCGGGTTAAATTAGAAGTACGACATATTGGAGATTCCTGTTTTTTGTTTGTGTTAGTTTGTTTTAAGGAGTCGCCACCTAATTATTTATGGTGAATTAGGACACCTAAAGTTTATTAAAGTTATATTTAAAGTTAACTCTGTTTAAGGTCTGCGAAACTTAAGATTCTAGGTAAGGGTTCAATTAGTCTAAAGGGGAGGTATTAGGCACCCTTTAAAACCCATTAACAATGGTTAACCGACCGGACTAAAATTTAATTAGGCTAAGTGTAAATACAGTATTGTAAAATATTTAAGAAAATATCTGATAGGTATTACTAAAGTTTTAGATAGAAGTAAAATGTTATTTCAAGTAAGAACTTGTAGAAAAATAGTGATTTAATAAAAAAGAGTTTAATTATAAATAAACCAAAAGAAATGGAATGAATGATGTTCATATGTATTCCGAATATGAATTACGCCAACTAGCAAATTAAAATGTATTTGTAAAGTTATTGTAAGATTAATATTAATGTTTTAACAAATGTGTATTTCAAGTGTTGTAAGATAAAAAGAGTAAATGTTGATTCTTTTAACTCAAATATATAGTCATGCTATTTAAAAATTACTCCAAATAAATGTTATAGATACTATATAAGTAGTTTAGAACATAACTAGAAGTGAATGTAATTTTGTGGAATTAACTACCCATAACTAAACTAAAACCCTTAATGTTACTAAAGTTTATCTTAATTAACAAGCGTAAATGTTAGTCATACAACATAAATTAGATGCACAAAAATAAGATAGAAGAGCAAATAGGTTAAATGGGCTCGGCCCATTTCCAGGGACTGCTGCTGCGTTACTGTTCACGCCATTGGGCTTAAGCCCAACAAATCTGTTTATATTGCTGCTGTGGGCTGTCTTGTCTATTGGGCCCAAATTTTGTTTTTTTTCTTGTTTGGATGCGGAATGAGGCTGGACAGTAAAGCAGTCATGCTATTACGTTGGGCTTTTAGCCCAACATCAGATACGGGAGAAGGCGAGTCCTCTCGGACTCGTATGTTATGTTCATGCATAAGAACAAAAGGAAATGATTAGTATATTATCAATGAATAAGGATGAGTATATAAAATGTAAACTTAAACAAAATCAATAGCTTGTGTATATGGTGTATATGCCATGTATATTCGCATAGCAAAAGCATAATAGCAAAGAGGAGGAAGGAGAGTAAAATTCCAGCAAACAACTAATAACAATCAAACTGAAACAATTAAAGGTTTAGGCAGAACACCTCAACTGGGCCACTGATCGAACTTCACTCGAAGAATTCTACAGGTTTTCCCACTTCAAACTAGACGATGTTAACCCAGATAACTTATACTATATTCAAGTTCAGATTTAAACTAAACGCTCATGTCCATACAAATTCTATTTAGCTACATAATTGTACAACATAGTAGTAAACAGCGGTAAAGTGACACGGGTTATATGGACACTGGTTATGTCAACTAGACAGCATAAGCTTTATATGAACTGCAAACTGACAAAGTTATGCACTTATTAATGTCTTCTAAACAAGCAATAAGAAAAGAAATCGAGCAAGTATGGCAGATGTAGTAGCAAAAACTGTAATATGATAAGAGCATCCATATCAGAAAGGATTTTAAGGCCCAACAATCTTCAAAAGGGCATCAGTAAGCAGATGGACAATGAAAAAAT
This sequence comes from Lycium barbarum, assembly GCF_019175385.1. Taxonomy (NCBI): domain Eukaryota; kingdom Viridiplantae; phylum Streptophyta; class Magnoliopsida; order Solanales; family Solanaceae; genus Lycium; species Lycium barbarum. The sequence continues at coordinate 278,003 of NC_083338.1, read as the reverse complement.
GCTTTAAAACCTAAGGTTCAATACCCTGGTTCAGTTCAAATGGGACATCTCATTTATCACTGACATAATAACCTTAATCATTAAGCAAAAGGTAGCTAAATCCAGATAGGTGTATCAGTATATGCAAGTACTAACAAAGGTTGAGCTCAAGACAGGTGTATCAATATATTTTCTAAAACAGTCCAATTAGCAGGCAAATGGATGCAATAGGATGATGGACTAGAAGACTAATACACACACAACAACAATCTTTCAAGGTAGCCACATGATAGTCACAGCTAAATCAAACAAACTACCATTTTATAATTAGACATGATCAAATGTAGAGAGTAATCGAAGCAGAGGAACAGTAGCGCAATTTTAACGAAGGGTGGAGGAAATGAATGATCAAATGAATGAACAACAGAACTCAATAGAGAAACAGCCTCCATGATGAGATAACAAACAGAATTTATCCTCTTTTCCCCATTCCTAAATCTGGTACTTGCTAATCCCGACTATGATACAAGCCTTTCGTTTGAACCAGATCCTTTAAAGAACACAGGAAATACTAAAAACGTGTGGGAAGAATCGTATGGGTGAAAATGTGAAATGAACAAGTCTAGATAACCACAATGTGACCATACTTGACTGAAATCATCTAAAACCAGCTATTAATAATACTAAAAAAATCTGGACAGGCTCATGTTCCTCAAACACATAGCGCAACAGGTGCTGTAACCTAAATCAGACCCACATTTATCCCAAAATCCACAAGTAAACACCTACTGATTCGTAAAATAAAATTGACAGTCCCATTGTTCATGTTATCACACTTGTAAGAACAGATACAACCAAACATAACATTCTTTAGTCATACTTATGAACCATCAAGTGTATCGCAAACGAGATTCAGACCAAATTAGCTTGCACTTAGCCAAACAACAATCAAAATAGCATAATCCGAGCCTAAAATGTGTTGATTAATCTAGGTTAACCAAACAGACCCACAACTAAGCAAGATTCGTGATAAATCACACCTAATAACTAATGAACCAACAAATATCCAATAAGAACAGGATTTCAACTAACAGCACTTCAATTAACAAAATTTCACAAGACGATAAACCTAAATAGCATCAGATTGTACATGTTCGTGGTGCAGTGAAGTGGGGATCGTCGAGGTCTCGAATCTACGTTTCGAACGCGACGAACTCAAATTCGACAAACCTTTCGAATCGAGAGTTTCGATATCGACGGAAACAATATACTCGTTAAAGAAAAGGGAAATTCTGTTTGTCTCTAGAACTTCAACTGTAAGTAGGGTTCGGACCAGATTTTGAAAAATTAAAAGAAAAACCAAGACTTTAAAAAAAAAAAAAAACTGGTCAAGACTTGTTGGAGATTCGAACATTGGAGGAGTTTTGGGATTCAAGATTTTGTTTCTCGATCTTGACCCCGTTTCTTGCTCGTTCAAAAAATCCCCCCGATCTCCTCCCAAATTAGGATTATTTATAGTATTATGATTAGGGTTTAAATGGAAGAGGAGCGGGGTGTAGCGAGTGGGGGACAGGGGAACGTGAGGAGCAGGAGCAGGCGTGGGGGACAAGGGTAAGTGGAGGAGAACGTGAGAGGAGAATATAGAGAGAGAGAGAGGGAGGGGGAACGGCTGTGAGGAGAGTATAGAGAGAGAGAGAGAAGAGGCGGAGACGAAAGAGAAAAGAAAGGAGAGGGTGAGGGAGGCGGAAAGCGTTTTAGGTTTAGGAAATAAACATTGGGCCGGGTCAGGTTTGGAGGAAGTGGGCTGGCAGATGGGTTGTGGGTATTGGGCTGTTAAATTTAATATATGGGTTGGTTATTTGAGATCAAATGTTGATCCGAAAATGTGGGTCCTTCTTCCTTTATTTAAATTATTTTGGGCTTCTAATTTAATGACTAGTACAACATATACTATGTAAAGACAATTAATAATTAATATGTAGAAAAATAAAGATTTTGCAAAGTGTTGTCTTGTAATTGATTTAACGATTCCGAACCCGAAAAATGAAATGATTACGAATCATTTAAAATTTGTGGTAAAGTAATACTTGTAATGTTGAAAATAAAAGTAGCGAAAATAATAGTAGTGAAAATAAAGTATTTAGCTCGTCAATAAATTTAGAAGCCCGAGTAAAATAAATTAAATAAAGGAGGGACAAAATTGGGTATCAACACAAGTCATATTTTTAAATAGAATTACTCTTCTCATTCAAAGTTTTTTTAACAGCATTCATAAGTCTCAGCGTTTCCTTTATAAAATTACTATATTTTTCTACAAGTTAATTCAAACGACACTATTATATTTTCCTTTGAAACCTTAGTAATATGTACAAGCTATTTTCTTAAAATCTAAACACTATATTTAATCTTAATTAATTAACCTAAGTTTGGTCGGATAACCGTAGTTAACGGATTCTAAAGGATGCCTAACACCTTCCCTTTAGGATAATATAGAACCCTTACCTAGAATCACATTGGTTAAGCAGACTATTAACGGAGGTTTAGTTTTAACTTTACCTTAGTTAACATCTTGGTGTCCTAATTCACCGTTAAATTAATTAGGTGGCGACTCCTTAAAATAAAACAAAAATAGGAATCTCCAATATGTTGTACTCCTAATTTCAAACCCGGTTAAAATAGGGTATGACAACGTACTCTTCAAATTGATCAGTCAAACTACTACATACGTACTCTTCAAATTTACTTTTTCGAAAAACTCTTTAAACAATAAGTAGATTTTATAAAATTAGCCGAACAGGTGGTAAAAAATAAAGAGACCAACCACATTTATAAAGCGGGGAAGTGCGACAAGGCCGAACGAGATTCCGAGGGTCTATTGTAGGTGTAAGGTCTGCATACACTCTTCCCTCCCCAGACCCATTTGTGAGACCGTAAAAGCTTACTCGCACTGAGTGTTTACACCAAATTAATGGGTGTATGACATGTGTTTGGATGTATACAATTGTCACTTAACCATGATTAATTAATGTATATATTCACTTCATTAAATCACTTAACCATAGTAAATTGTATCGATTTGGTGTAAACATCAATGTAAATAAGTATTTAGCCTTGTGGGATCGAGTATGTTGTTGTTATATACTTTTCTCAATCTATATCATGGGTGATAGGTAGGAATATTAATACATAAATAGGCCCTTAAATTTAGTCTCAGCGGGCAAGTATGCCCTCCAACTTTGAATATACACAAGTAGGCATCTCAACTTGTCTAAAGTTGAATAAGCAAAACACAAATGCTAATGTAGCATTGATGTGGCACAGACGTGGCCCTCCAATATTTATGTGCCACGTTAGTGTCATGTCATCATTTGTGTTTACTTGCTCAACTTTATACAAGTTGAGGTGCCTACTTGTGCACACCCAAAATTGGAGAGCATACTTGACAGCTGAAGCCAAGTTTAAGGGTCTATTTATGTATTATGCCTAAGAAGTACTTTTTTAGGAAAATGAGATCTTATGTCCTCTTACAATTTGAATAGAAGAATATACCCTTTTCAGTTCTCTTATGTGTAGAAAAAGTTAATCTCGTATAAAAGGGTTATCAAACTAAAAAAAATTGTAAAACGCTACAAAACCATTTCTCCCATTTAAAACCATATATTTACATACACAAATATATAAAAGTAAAAAAAAAAAAAAAATCCTGGAATAATCTATTTTTCATTTTCAAAAGAAAAATTGATAATGAAGCTATAGTTCATCTATGCTCTAATTCGAATAAATAATTTTAAATATTTAAATAGAAATAATTTGTGTATGCGCATTTGTGAAATTTTTTTCTCTTCTCAAAATTTTTTAATAGATTATCTTTTTCAAAAGTATTGATGTACAGCGGACCTTTACACGAGATTTCGAGAGAATTAAATTCTTAAAAAAAACATCCACCACGTGTTATGATTCTTGTTAAATGTGATTATCTCACATTTAATATTAAGTGATAATAATACCATTTTTCAAGATATCAAAAGTCTTCGATAGTTAGTTAACTCCCCTGTCCCAGTTTCCAAACATTATAAAATAGGTCTGGCGTTGCGCCTGGCAAGTGGTGCATTAAAAGAAAGCAATCACTCAATAAATACTTTTGAGAGAATTAAGGATGTGTTTGGTATGAAGGAAAATGTTTTTCTAGAAAGGGTGCGTTTGGTAGGAAGGAAAATATTTTTCTAGAAAATGTTTTCTTAGAAATCAATGGGTTTATTACTTGTCTTTTAGTGTTTGGTAAGCAAATAAAGAAATATTATTCTAATAGCATTTATATGTAATCTAACAAAGCATAATGAGGTGGTATGGGTGGGGAGTGGGGGTTCGGGGGTGATGGGGTGGGGGTTGGGGAGTTGGGTAGGTGGGAAGAGATAATGAACTTGGAGTGTCACTTATGAAACTTATTTTCACTACTTTCATTATGAAAATCATTTTCCTCATTTTTAAGGAATTTATTTTCCTAGAGAAAATGTTTTACAAAATATTTTGATCAACCAAATATGAGAAAATTGGAAAATATTTTTCGAAAAATTCTAAGCGGATTTCAAACAGAAGAAGTGCACGCATACTTCTTAAAAAAATACCCTTTCCTTCGATGTGTAATACTATGTGTTACTGCATTTATTTTATTTCTTTCGATTTTATTGTCTATTTTCTTTTGAGCCGATGGTCTATCGGAAGTAACCTCTGTACTCCACGAAAGTAGGGGTAAGATCTGCGTATATGGTACCCTCCTCAAAATTTACTTGTAGGATTACCCACGGTATGTTTGTTGTAGTTTCTAAAATTTGACAGAACTTTTCGAATTTTCTGATTTTTTTAAAGTTCTGATCAAACTCTAACGAAGTTGTTAAATATAAGATAAGAGATCAAAAGTGTTCATTTTGCAAACTTGAGCGACTATAACTGCGAGGAGCATAATTAAGGGACTATTTTGAAACATAAGGGGCCAAATTTTTGTTATTTTCTCCTCTCAAGTCTTGGTCAACTTTTCCTTGTGTGAACACTGAACACACATGTAAATGCTCAGCAACAAGGCATCCAGTTGGAATCAAATATAGACTTAGAACAAAACTTACAGCAAGAAGGCATCCAGTTGAGATCAAATATAGACTCTAGAACAAAACTTACTTTGTATTGCTGCAGGAAGAACATCAACTATCATCCAGGTTTGCATTTTCTTCAGTTTCAGTTCACACAGCTTTCTTTCTAGGAGCTCCTTTTTTTTTTTCCTCCATTCTTTTGAACAATAACAACTAGGATTAATTAAGATTTTTCACAAACCTGGTTGGAGATTCTTGTGGAAGTGGATTCTTGTGAAACTTAAGCCTATAAAACAAGAAAATGGCATTTATAGAACATCAATATTTTGTCCAAGAAAATATTTCCAACCCCATCTGACATAAATTTTAAGGAAAGACAATGGGGTTGAAACATCATCAGACAACTAGTAATAAACATATAGATAGAAAAAAGTATGTACTCTATAAAACAACTTGATTGACACTAAATAAATACTTGGACTTGTATATCTACCTATCTACCTCCAACAAGGTAGGTGTAAGATATGCGTACACTCTACCCTCCCCAGACCTCACCCATGGGTAGTGATGGAGCCAGAATTTCCGCCTAAGGGGTTCAAAATATAAAAAAATAATCATACGAAGAAGTCTAGAGGGATTCAACATCTAGCGTATATACATAAAAAATAATTTTAACTTGTAAAATAATATTTTTTTTCCGCCGAGGGGGTTTGGATGAACACCCTCGGCTCTATGAGGCGTCGCCACTACCCGTGGGATTACACTAGGTATGTTGTTGTTGTTGTTGTTGTTGTTGTGTTCTGAGCATTTATGTGATTGTTTTTCCAGATATGTTCCAGGTGACTTTCTTTCCATTTGCCTAATCGTACTGTGTGAAGTACGCATTGTGACTTTCAGATATAACTCATAGTTATATTTGTTCACTGGGGTAAACCAGGATAACTTTCTGTACATGTAGTGCTGGCAAAATGAGCCCATAAAAGGGTTGGGGAGTGAGATTTTAAGGGGTAAAATTTGGCTTCAGCAATATTTGAACCATGAAAATATGGGTAAATATGAGTAAAATATGTAAATTGAGGCAACAAATAGTAACACATTCAGCTGCTGGAAATGAATGATGATGAGTAAACGGCAATGCAAGAATCCTGAAGTATTATTGTTGCTTATGTTCTTGTCATACTCTGATTTTGCTTATTTATTGAGATCTCAGTTTTGCATGCTCTGTAGAATGATAATTTACCAGTTTGAGAATGTACTAAATTTTTATATACTCACTCAGCCTTATAAATCTAGCATGGAATGTTGCATGTGAAAAAATAATGTGAGCTACTAGTCTTTATTTGCTTTCTGAATTACTAATTATGAAGCACTCTGTGTATGGTAATTTGCAAGTTATTCTATTCTAGGAGTTAAGTTCTATAGATGCTGGAATTTTAGGCTCTTCTCTTGAAGCAGCTAATTGACCTGGAATTTTAGGCTCTTCTCTTGAAGCAGCTAATTGACCTGGAATTTTAGGGGATATTTTATTCTTTGTATATTTTATTTTTAGGGGATGTTTTTCAGCTAGTAATAGCAAGTTTTTTGAAATCTTTATGATAGTTTAACTTAATTGGAGAAACTCGTGAATATTCCCTGTAGTTAAGAATTTTTGGTCTTAGAATGTGATTATTTTTATCTCTTTACTTTCAGAGCTGTCTACATGTCTGAGGAAAATACCACAGGAAAACGAATGTCTGAAATAGAGAGGAGATTTCTTGATACATTTCTGTTTTGGGCAACTAAAAAAGGAATGATTAAGGATGGGAAGTTGCGAGGACGCGGAATGCAAGTAGTAGATACTGTTTCGGGGCCAAGGGCAGACTTATCTTCTGCTGAAGTCAAACACGGTTATGAGTTTCTCCTTTCGCTGGTTCCAGGAAGGTGGCCTTTACCAAATTTATGCAGCCCATTGTTTAAGAAGTTCATCGAGTACATCCTTCAGAATGTGAAGGATCTTTTCATCAACAAGAAAGAGCTGAACAAGTTTGATCTTCTAAAGAAAGAGTTTCAAGTCCTTGAAGATAGTCTAAAGTATCTGAAAACCTTCCTCAATTTCATAAAAGATGCAAGCATGGAACTAGAGAAATCTGGAATTCTCTTTAATCATATGGAGGTTGTCACTAGGGATGCTGCTTACATCTGTTACCTATGTCATGTGGAAGAAATGGACGAAGACGTGGCATCTCACTTGAGACTTAAGATCTCAAATGTTTTGCAAGAGATCAAGCCCATTAAGCCCCAAGTTGCAAGAATTTATACAGGAGCACTAAGATGTTTGGTTAAATCACAAATCCAGTACAATCGGGATGTGATAAAATTTGTTGATGATTCCATTCATTTTCTCTTCAAGGATTTGTTGGAGTTATCAAATGGTGAGACATGTTCTTCGATGCTTCCTCCTATGAAAGATCAAGCCGAAAGCCTTCTCCAAGCATCAAAGCAATTGCTAACTTTGTTCATCTATCCGCCTGAAGATCTATCTGTTGACCAGGGGAAATTGAGGGATATAGTTACTTACGTTGAAGGTCTTATTGCTGAGGTTGCATTTGTTGCTTACTCTTTCTCCATTGACAAAGCAGCAGAAGTTACCTTTGTATGCTCTGACTTGTTTAAAAAGATTGACCTTGTCATGGCAGACCTAAAAGACCTGATCATGGAAGCTCCATTGTCATCAAAATGTAGTTTCCCAAGGACAAATGGATCAGGCTTTATTAAGTCGCTCTTATGCTATCTTAAAGAGTTGCTGCAAGATGGAAAGTATGATTCTGCTGTCAAGCACCTTATTGCAGAAGCCCAGGGGGAGTTATCTCTCTTGTTGGAGAAAGTTGGGGAGAAAAAACATGACTTTGAGGAGGTAAAGAAACGTGATCTTTGGACAAAAGTGATAGCTCTAGCATACCAGGCAGAATGCGTAACTGATTGCCTGGTTATGGGAGACTATCCTGTTTGGTATCGGCATTTGTTATGTAAGATCACAACAGAAATTAAGCTTGTCAATGATCAATTAACAGAGCTCCATGTGCAAGAAGTTGAAGTCCCCGTCAAACAAGAGGCAGCAGATCCTGTCCCACAAGGAGTTGAGACTCCAGGGCACGATGAGGTAGTGGTGGGATTTGATGAAGAGGCAGAGTCACTAATAAAGCAGCTCACCAGAGGATCAAAAAAATTAGATATTGTGTCTATTGTAGGGATGCCGGGTCTTGGAAAGACTACACTAGCAAAGAAAGTTTATCATGATGAAGCCATAATGTACCATTTTGACGTCCAAGCTAGGTGTTGTGTTTCCCAAACTTATGATAGAAGAAAATTGTTGCTGGAAATTTTGAATCAAGTTCGATTTTCCAATCAACAAAATGTGAAAGATCCAGCAGATACTTTAAGAAGATTCTTAAAAAGTAAGAGGTACCTTCTCTGCATTGATGATGTATGGAGTGTTGACACTTGGGAAGACTTGAGAGGATGTTTCCCGGATGATGACAAAGGAAGCAGGATACTATTAACCAGCCGAAATATTGAGGTGTCTTCCAAAATTACCCCTAATCTTTTTCAACTTCCTTTTCTTTCTGCGGAGAAGAGTTGGGAACTCTTGCAAATTAAGTTATTCAACGATCAAACTTGCCCGTCAGAACTATGCGAGGTAGGAGGTCAAATTGCAAGAAACTGTCAAGGACTACCTCTCCTGGTGATTTTGGCAGCTGGTGTTTTGACAGGGATAGAAAAAAAGGAGGAAAGCTGGAGGAAAATTTCAGAAAGTATAAATTCAGATACTGTCATTACTGCAAAGTGCTTAGATATAATAGAACTGAGCTACAAGCACTTGCCAGATCATCTCAAACCCTGCCTTCTCTATTTTGCATCATTTCAGGAGGATGAAGAAATTTCATTCTCAAACTTGGCTTGGTTATGGACTATTGAGGGATTTGTTAACACAGAGGCAAAGAGTGTAGAGCTTGTTGCAGAAAGTTTTCTGAATGATCTCATCGGTAGAAGCTTAATAATGGTCAGCAAGAAAAGGTCCACCGGAGGAGTCAGATCATGTCACATTCATGATATGTTGCATGATTTTTGTGTGACAAAAGCTAAGGAAGAGAAGTTTATACAGATAACGAGCACCGGGAAGACTGATTTGTCTAGTTCCTTTTATGAGCACAGGAGGCTTTGCATTCATCATAGCCTTTATTGGGCAGGGAGGATTGGAAACCTACAAGTTCGGTCTGCATTCTTCAGACCCCCGAAATCTGGCTGCCAGAAATTTTTTGATCTCGAGAACTTTAAACTGCTAAGAGTTCTACAAATGCAATGTCCTGTGTCGGAAAGTTCATTCCAGGGATCGAAAGAGCTTATTCTTTTGAAGTTCTTAGGAATCAAAGGCTACGTGGAATCAATGCCATCATGGATATCGAACCTTTCAAACCTTGAAATATTGCTTGTAACAACAGTAGGCAGTGGTACAATAATGCCGATGACCATCTGGAATATGCCAAGGTTAAAGCATGTCCATGTAGAACCCGTTGTATCTTTTGATGAACACATTCCTCGCAAATCGACAAACATATGTTGCATAGAGACCTTGGCCACAGTATCTCTCACTAATAAGCAAGCAGATTACATGATCAAGAAGGCAACCAAACTGCGAAAGCTCAAGTGCCACTGTAAAGAACCTCTCAAGCTCAGATTAGATGTTCTTCAACTTGAATCACTCAGTGTGAATGGTAGGATCTTGAAGTTCAGCTTGCCCTCGACACTGACAAAGCTAACTCTATCAGATGTTTCATTGCCGCAAAGTGAAATGTCTAATATCGGGAGCTTACCAAATTTAGTGGTTCTCAAGTTGGAGCATAAAGCATTTCAGCAGGGAAGATGGGACATTGAAGATGAAGAGTTTCCGACCCTCAAGGTTCTTAAATTGAGGTCGCTCAAAATTACAGAATGGAATGCCTCCGCCGAGTCCTTGCTCAACCTCGAGCAGCTTCTTGTAGAAAGCTGCTTCCGTCTTGAAGAAATCCCTTCTTGTATTGGAGACATTTCAACACTAAAGATGATTGAAGTGAAACGATGTGGTGAGTCTCTTGAAAAATCAGTCAAGCAAATTAAGGTCGAGCAAGAAGAAGAATATGCAAAGGAAATCAAGGTCCTTATTATCACTTAGATTCGTCAGCCTGACGTGCATATAAAAAAGCTGCAACACCGGTTCAACAGGTACGCGACTCAAGCCTTTTTGCATTATGTCCTGATTTTCACTTAGCCTTTTAAATCTTGGTAAAACATATTTGAGAAGTGTTTCTTTACGGTGCAGAGGCGTGTGATTGAAAGATGAAGGAGACATCAAGCTTCGGCATAGCCATGGCTGATCTTAATAACCAGCAGTTCCTTTGAGCTGTTTCTTTTGTTTCATTAAGCACAATAACATATCCAGCTAGATGGAAGCTGGGGAAGTTGAAGACATTTTTCTTTTTTGGATTTGTATTTGTATTTCAAAATAATTCCTTTGGACGGGTTTACTGCATTGACATATGAACATTATTTCTTTCTATCATATTTTAGATGCTTGCACATTGATAGTGTCACATAACTTCTTGACCATATCTACTGATTTTCTGCATTGAACACCTGCCATGAGGTGTAGAATTGATACTGAAATGAGCAGAGAAAGCAAGCTGAGAACAGGTGCACAAGTGTTTTTCTTTAGCGACTTCAAGAGAAGGATGGAGGACACTAGCATGGTAGCTATGGCGAGGGAACTGAGAAACAGTAGTGATAGTGATAGTTCTGCCTGTTTCCTATAGTTCTGCCGGTTTCCTTGCTTAACATATTCCATAGAAACTTTTTCCTGAAAATTGAGGGGTAAGAGCTTTCAGTATGAATCATGGTCACTTCTGAATTTGGATAACATATTTCATCTCTCTTGAACCACTTCGCTTTTGTCTTCCTTTAAAATTCCTCTTGTCAGCTACAAGAGCATTTCCTTCCCCTTCCTTGATATACACACTAGCCATCTGTTTGGCTAGTAGTTCCTGTGATGACAACAAATTCTCAAACTCCTCCAAGGATGGTTGTTGAGCCCATCCTTGAATTGATGTAACAAAAGGAATATATTCTGGTTTCAGACCACGAATGATAATTCTTCTCATTCGTGCTTCAGAGATAGCCTCATCCATATTTAATAAAGAGATCTCTGAACATAAGTTCTTAATCCTCAAAAAGTAATCGGCAATAGAAAGATTACCTTGAATGGTGTTAGCCAATTCATTCTCCAAGATCTGTAGTCGCGCTTCATCCTTCTTGTTAAACAGCCGATCGAGGGTCCTCCATATCTCATGAGCTGATTTGCACCTAATAATATGATCAAACAAGTTGTGAGAAATGGACCTCTTCAGGATGAACTCCGCCTTCGCATTAATTTGCTTCCACTTCTTGCATGCGTCGCTATTTTTCGGTCCGTCAATAGGAGGACTTGTGTAACTACCATTAACAACATCCCACAAATCCTCTCCCACAAGGTATGACTCCATACATGTCTTCCATACCTTGTAATTGGACTAATTCAACAACTCCATCCCCAGTCCATTAACACGGCCGCTTAAATCCATATAGAGAAACCAGTTGAATCTACTACTAACCCGATCTTGAAATAAAATCCAGAAGCCAACAATGGCTATGGATAAGGCTCTGGTACCATGTAGAGAAATATAGCAGAAGAAAAGTAAATCGGGGAAACCTTCTGCTAGCCCAAGATCGTTAAATAAGATCGGAAGATTCAACTAAAGAAGAGGAAGCTATGGAAAGAAAAACTTTGTAATGGAAGAAGACTGTCTTGAATTAGCTTGAATGACTTACAATTGGGTTTGGTTTGGGGTTGGTTACAAATGCCTAATGTCACCCCTATTTATACTTGTTTAGGGATGTTTCTAGATATTATTCTAGATCCATCCATAAGAAAAATCTAGTTATCTTTATCTTCTAGTATTACTCTAGAATATCTAGATTTTTCTATCCTCTACTAAAAATATCTAAGTGTCTAGAATTTCTAGACAATTCCTAAATACAATATATATCAAAGATATTATATTATAACTTTCTAGAAACTCTTTTAAATATCTATGATATTTTTGTTCTTCCAAAAAATTAACTTTAATTTTTTCACATTTGGCGTCATGCAAGTAATGCTTTATTGGCAGGCAATTCAGCCAAGCAGGAATAATCTACAAAAAACTTGAAGTCAAATGAACATCTTACATTCCACACAAGTCAAATGTTATCATACAATATGAGACTAAGGTGGTAAATCAAAAAGGAAATTAGCTCCTAAGATCTACATTTGCAGGTATAACTTAGAAAACTATGGAATTTAAGGATACATGTATCTGCTTAAATATTTTTTTTTCCTTTTCAGGAAAGGGAGGAAAAGAGAGGAGCTGCAAGGAGCATCGATGAGCATACAGAAAGAAGGGAAGTTGGCAACGTTTATGCAATTGCGAATTAATTTTTTTAGAATTTAAGAAATCACAAGCATGTTTATCACTTATTAAATTAATCAAATTAAGTTGCATAGTACAACAATAATCTTGTCAAGTTAAAACACACACTTATCATGTAAAGACTGATATAAGTAAATCACTACGACAGGAATTACGAGTAACTCTTCTAAATCCTCCAGAGTCCGGAGCCAAAATGACATATTTTTACAGCAATTAGACCAAAATAGGCTGTCTTTTTTTTTTTATACCCAAATGGGTATTTCGTTGATCATTCAACGAAATACCCCAGTTACTGTTCATAGCAGCAACTTTTTTTTTTTTTTTTTTTTTTTTTTTTGCTATTTCGTGGATTGTTCCACGAAATAGCTTTTTTTTAATTTTTTTTTTGCATTTCGTGGAACAATCCACGAAATAGCTTTTTTTTTTCTTTTTTTTTTTTTTAATTTCGTGAAAAAAATGATTTTTTTTTTACATATCATGACACAATCCACGAAATAGATGTTTTTTTTATTTTATTTCGTGAATAAAAAAAGAAATAGGAAATTATAATTTTTTTTTTTGTTTTTGCATTTCGTGTATTAAAAAACGAAATAGGATAATTTTTTTTCTAATTTCGTTCGTATAAAAAGGAAATTGGAATATATATATATTATTTCGTGTATTAATGAAGGAAATTGATTTGTTTTTTTATTTTTTTTGCATTTCGTAATCTAATGAACGAAATAGGTTTTTGTTTTTTGTATTTAGTGAATAAAAAAACGAAATAGGAAATTATATACATATATATATATATTTTGCATTTCGTGTATTAAAAAACGAAATAGGAAAATAATTTTATTTTCATTTCGTTTATATAAAAATGAAATAGGAATATATATATATATATATATTTCATTCATGTACCAATGAAATATTTCGTGGATTGTTCCACGAAATGCAAAATAAAAAATAAAAAAAAAACATATTTCGTGGATTGTTCCACGAAATGCAAAAAAAAAAAAAACAGTTTTATTTATATTAACGAAACTGTTTTATTTTTTAATTTAAAACTGTTTATTTTTTATTTTTTATTTTGCATTTCGTGGAACAATCCACGAAATATAAAAAAAAAACAGTTTTTTTATATATTTTTGAAATTGATCTTATATATATATATATATATTCCAAATTGATTAAAAGCCATTTTTTAATTTTTTTAAAATATATTTTTCAAAAAACTTAGTGTTTAACTGTAAGGTTATTTTAGTCAACTTTATATATCGAGAAAATTAGTCAGCTTTATTTTCAAAAATTGAAACCGCAGAAGTGAAATTGACATTCACAGATACATTATCCCTGGATTTTTACGTTGAAATCTATTGCGTATCATCATCTTATAAGTAAATAAAACTGAAATATTCATGCCAGTTTGGGGAAAAATTGAAATTGAATGTGATAAAAGGCGTTTTTTTAAAAATCGGCTCGGCCAAACCGCCTTGCGGCCGTTTGTGTGCATAGATCTCGGAAAAATACCCAAAATCAAAAAAAAAATCGCGTAAATCGGACGTCCGAGCGCAAAGTTATGACCATCTAAAGTTTGACGACTTTACAACTAGTTTTTCTCCCTATATTTTTTAGAATTATATTTATATTTAAAATAAAGTTATGTCTTGACTTTACAACTATTTTTTTTTTCGTTTATTAAAAAACGAAATAAGATTTTTTTTATTTCGTGAATATATAAATGTTTTTATAAATGAAACACAAAAATATATATATATTCATCCTATTTCATTGGTACATGAATGAAATGCAAAATATATATATATATATATATATTCCTATTTTTTATTTTCCTATTTCGTTTTTTAATACACGAAATGCAATATATATATATATATATATATATATATATATATATATATATATATATATATATATATATATATATATATATATATATATATATATATATATATTCCTATTTTTTATTTTCCTATTTCGTTTTTTAATACACGAAATGCAAAATATATATATATATGTATATAATTTCCTATTTCGTTTTTTTATTCACTAAATACAAAAAAAAAAAAACCTATTTCGTTCATTAGATTACGAAATGCAAAAAAAATAAAAAAATAAATCAATTTCCTTCATTAATACACGAAATAATATATATATATATATATATATATATATATTCCAATTTCCTTTTTATACGAACGAAATTAGAAAAAAATTTATCCTATTTCGTTTTTTAATACACGAAATGCAAAAACAAAAAAAAAATTATAATTGAAATAAAATAAAAAAAACATCTATTTCGTGGATTGTGTCATGATATGTAAAAAAAAATCATTTTTTTCACGAAATTAAAAAAAAAAAAAAAAAAAAAAGCTATTTCGTGGATTGTTCCACGAAATGCAAAAAAAAATTTAAAAAAAAAAAAGAAGCTATTTCGTGGAACAATCCACGAAATGCAAAAAAAATTTAAAAAAAAAAGTTATTTCGTGGAACAATCCACGAAATAGCCAAAAAAAAAAAAAAAAAAAAAAGAGTTGCTGCTATGAACAGTAACTGGGGTATTTCGTTGAATGATCAACGAAATACCCATTTGGGTATAAAAAAAAAAAGACAACCTATTTTGGTCTAATTGCTGTAAAAATATGTCATTTTGGCTCCGGACTCAAATCCTCTATATGTATGATTAAGACAGTCATCACACAACTATGTTACTATTCTAATGCAACTGTTAATTTATAGGATTGATGCAGTGGCTATGAGACTAATATTAGGATGAATAAAATCCAATTGCAGGTTCCAAACTAATTGATACATGCAAATCAGGAAAACCCTGAATTTACACCTTAAATTTCAGAATTCCAACCCAAACATGTAGGACCTGAAGGTATGAGAATGAATAAACGACTAATTGTTAGGGATTTTGAGAAGGACGAACCTGGGCTGAGTCAATACTTTCCCGATGAAACTGACATATCTTACCAAGTGCAGAAACCGCATTATCATATGCACGTTTATTCTCAGGTTCACAAGCCCGAAAATGCATTATCACTACATTAATCCTTGAAAGAGCCTCTGAATATGTATTTAGTAAACACAAAAATATATCACTTTTCATCCAGTCCCCCGTGATGAGAATGATCTCAATACATATTCAACAGTATCATACCTCTAATAAAAGGTTTGAAGACAGAACCACCATATTGCGCATAAAGCCCATGTCCATGAAGAGCACACTGAACACAACATAATGGTGTTTAGGTAAATCATATCACGGAAAACTTGAATAAAAAACCTGTCAGCAACCACTAAGATACCCAAACCTCTCTAACTTGTGGGTATTCGTCATTGCTTGCATCCAACAGTAAAGGAAGAAATGCATCACAGTACCTAGTTGGCATAAGAAGTAATTTATCAAAATGGTGACCCCAAGCAATTAAGAAAAATTTATACCGATTAACCCACTTTAGAGCTGCTCCAGGGCACTCCGCGACAAGATAAACAAATGTATAAATTGATGCACATCTCTCATGAGTTGTTTTATCTTTTCCCTTCATATTATAAAGAACATATCTTTTACGTTTTTTTTTTTTCAAAACTGCAAAGCATCTATTCAACATCATGTATGCAAATCATTGTTTTTTATAAAGTACATGAACCAAAAAGGGGGCATATCAAAGATACTATATAGATATAATAACAGAAACAAAACATAGATGTAGAGCCACATTCCTTACTGTCCGCCATCCTCACTTCTTTGACTTATTAAAACCTTCCTGGACAGTTTGGGCTTGTGCTTATATTTGGCATTTTAATAGCGTTTTGCCTCTCCTATTTTATATAGATAGATTAGGCAATTGAAATTTATGCTGAAATTTTCTCATGTTATTCAGAAAGTCAAAGAAGTTAACCTTAGAACTTATCAAAATGTTCAAAGAGTTTTAATACCTTACAAACCTCAAAAATCTATTGCTGTATAGAAAGTTTTTTGGATTTGGCTGAGCATGTTAGCTCCGAAGAAAATTATTTGTTTTATGAAATTGTTCCTCCTGAGACTAAATTGTCTTCATTTTGAATGTTGTTATGCACTTGATTTGAGATTCAAAATTTGAAAGGCCTTTTTCGGTTCAAGCTTTTGCAAGATCTAGAGGGCCAAAGTAACAAGTTATGTTTGAAATGCAATTATGGTTCTCTCCTTTATTTTCAGCTTCATAGGGATTTTAAGCATGTCCGAGAAGGAAGCATTTGTAGGAAGACTGAAATTCCCACTTCAACATCTCACAGAAGTTCGATATAGAGGTTATTTAGGAGATATAAATGATGTGGAACTTGCAACTTATGTTTTTGAAAATACTTTAACGCTTGAGAAATTCATTGTTGATCCTTGCGAGAAGTTCAAAGATATAAGAGAAATTTGTGAAGAGACTCAAAGAGCAAGAGATCTAGCTATGCTGCAGCTTCAACCAAAGGTTCCCAAAGGAGTCAAGCTGGTAATCATTTAGTAGGCGTTTGAACATGCGATTTGAAATTATGGTTTGAAACCATGAGATTAAATCAGCGTTTGGACATGCAATTTCATCTCATGATTTCATATCATGAGATGAAATCCTAAATTATCTAAAAATGAATGATTTGGGATTTCAAACCATGTCCTAACGGCAATTACCCTTTGACAACAGGCTACAAATGTCAATTCAGCTTACTGCAGGCTACTGATGTCATGTCTCTTCAGTACTGTCCCCTTCTAGGCAATTCGTACTATCTTGATTTCATCTTTACTGGCTTCTTCCAAAGTCTTTCTTAAAACATTTCTTTAGCTTTTAAATTTTACATTCAAACTATCGGCTATGTTATGCTTGTGGATAGGGGTGGTCGTTCGGATCATGGGATTGGATTTGAGAATTTTGATTTGGACTTTTGATTTTTGGATTGAAGAAATTACAATTTAATTCCAATCCAAATAAGTTTGGATCGGATTGGATTTTTTCTATTCGGTTTCGGATTAATCAGTTTAGATGTTTTGAATTTTCGATTTTGACTCGGATTAATCAGTTTAGATGTTTTGAATTTTGATTTTGACATTTTTGAGCCAAGACAGGCTTATTATGAACAAAATTCATGTATTCAGTTACCAAGTTATAAGTTTTAACGTAATGTGAAACCAAAACTAATTTATCCCATCTAGAAAATGGCATAAAATAATTTCAAGATTAATGGGAAAATGTGAGATATCATATCCTTGAGGTTAGCTTCATTTTATACCTTATTTGTTAAAAAGTATAAATTTATTCCAGATAAATTTATATCTTCTACCAAACATAACACAAAATTAACCTCAAAGTTAGTGATGGGATATCTCACCTAATATCGTTACTGAAGTAAACTTCAGCTTTACAATCTACTTTAGTAAAAAATTATATATTGGACTTAATATTGTAACGGGGAGGACGTTGTAACCAGCAGTGCTGTCATATTGTTGAGGACTGCAAGCGTCGTCTATTTGGGAATCCAGCGCTGGAGCATACTTATCAGGATGGAAATCAAGTGGTTGATCGTCTATGCAAGTGGTGGTAATTTAGTTACTAATGAATGTATGTACTTTTATTTGTGTTTTTTAATTTGTACAAGCGATCTTATCGTCGTGACTATGGCCTGTTTGGATGAGCTTATGCCTATACGCTTTGCAGCTTATAAACTAAAAAAAATAAGTTGGAGTAGTCTAATTTATTTTTTTTGGCTTATAAGTTGTTTTCAGCTTATAAGCTCCTTTAGATAAGCAAAGTCAAATGGACCCAATTATTTTTTTGAGCTTATTTTAAGCACAAATGACTTTAAACTGGTCAGCCAAACACTCAAAAAAGCTGAAAACAGCTTATAAGCAACTTATAAGTCAATCCAAACGGGCTCTATGTTTATATATACCAATTTAGCTTATGTGTATTGAATGTGTGTGTGTCAATCAATACCATTTATATATAGCAGAACAACAACAACAACAACAAGTCCAGTATAATCCCACCAGCAGAAGAACAAATTATCGAATAATAGTAATCACCTTAAAATGTTTATATACACCAAAAAATGTTTATAGCAAAGATAAGATTAGATTTGTGTATATTCTACCCTCTCTAGATCTCACTATGTGGTATTTTCCTGGGTATGTTATTGTTGTTGTTGTGTACATGGACCAGCCTAAACCATTTAACTCTAAATAGTGTAACATAAATTAGGACGGAGGGGGTAATATGTCTTTTATCGGCCCAGTTTTGAAACTTCCCCAATCTGTCTCAATCGAAGAAATTGCACGGTTTCCATTCAAATGGGCTAGCCTTTAATTTTTGCTTTTTTAAAGTTGAGCTTATGTCTAGTGGGATATAAATTCTTTATAAGCCCCGACATAACTTGTTTAATATTATGATTCGAAAATTTAAACTTATGCGTCGTGAAAAAAAAAATTATTTTGAAGGACAAAAATTAAGGAAAGGTCATGAGCTTGTTTGAATGAGCTTAAAAAAAACAGCTTATAAATTGCTTTAGATAGGCTAAGTCAAACGAGCTCAATTATTTTTTTGGACTTATTTTAAGCACAACATGACTTTAAGCTGGCCAGCCAACCACTCAAAAAATCTGAAAATAAATTATAAGCTGTCTTCAGTAACTTACAAGCCAATCCAAACGGACTCCATCATATAAGTAGGGACAAAAGTGCAAATGACCCGTTTCAATTATTTAGAGACAACCCAACGGGCTTGGAAATAAATGGGCTTCATACATATTGGGTCATTACTTCAAGGCCCATGTTAAAAGCCCAAAATATGCTCTCTCACCAAAACCCTACCTATCTTCATACAGCAGCCTCACTCCACTATATAAATAGGACCACTAAGCTGCATTTACATAGCAATTTTCTCTCCTCTGCCTTATCAGCCTAGTGTTTCAACAATGGTGATATCCTCTTTTTATTTGTTGCTTTAACTAATTTTTATCCTTTGCTTGACTATTTTGTTTTAATTATTGTTCCTTTTTTACCAGTTTTGATATTGTTTTATCTTGAGCCGAGAGTCTATCGAAAACTGTATACTCTACCCTCCCCAGATCATATGCGTGGGACCACATGAGTATGTTGTTGTTGTTTTAACTAAATTTTATGTGTATGTGTATTAGTTAGGCTTCTTTAATCTGGTTGGCAAGACATATAATTCATTTTTGACCAACTCGTTCCCTTGAAGCAATAATAAGTGTGTTGTCCCTTTTTTAACATTTCTCCTTCATAAATTCAATTTAATTTGGAGAATACTGAGGGGCAGCTACAACTTTTTTTTATTCTCCATTTTTATTTTTTTCAATTTTTTTTTGTTTTTTTTGGTGAACAACAATGATGAGTAATTTTTTTACAGTTACAGACCTGTAATGATTTGCGAAAATGATCGCAACAAATTGAACATCTAAGGGACTGAGTTGTTCATCTATGTGTTACAATATATCTTTTTTTTTTTTGGGTCAAGTAGTTATTATTCCATCCTTTTCAATTTATTTATCTTACTTTAATTTTTTGTCCGTTTAAGAAATAATTCATCTTTTTTTGTTTGAAGACTCTTTAATTATAACTTTTCATGTGACATTTTTAAGACCATCAAATTAAAGGGCATTTGGTATATTAATATAATGGAGAGGGTAGTAGAATTTTAGTCCTTTTAACCTTCAACTATTTGAAATGTACACTGTTAATTCCCTTGCTTGTGATTAATCACAAATTTCAAAATAGAATTATACGTTTTATGTTATACTTGTATTATTACTCTATATTTGTTGAATATACTAACATTTTCCCTACATAGAATGGACTAAAATCATACATTTTAAATGTGTTGAGTCATAAATGACAAAAGGATCAAAATTGATGTTATCCTTTTATTTAATTAGTGTGGAACAACAGTGATGAGCAAATTTTACAGTTACAGACCTGTAATGATTTGCGAAGATGATCGCAATTTATAGAACATCTAAGGGACTGAGTTGTAATTCCACACTATTTTCCAGATTTTATTTAGTGTTTTAATGTTTATAATTTTTTTATACTATGCTTTGCTAATTATTTTCTGGGTCGCACTTTGTTGTGACACTGTTACGAGTGAAGCTAAAAGAAAATGTTCCCCTCGCTATCCTTTGCGCCTAATATTTGTGGTGTATTTGGACGTTGGGGTACTACATTATTATTTTAAATACAAATGTTAAATTCCATTTGAGAAAAAACGTAGTATCAATTACGATGTTGTGTATTTTGCTTCGCTATCTGGTTGTCAAAGATTATTTTCTGCTCTTTTGCAGAAGATTTGGTCACTTGCAAAACTATAAAGTGTGAGAGGTCAAGGCAGGGGTGGATCTATCCTAGGGTGGGGTTGATTAATAAATTTTTTATATATCTGTGTTGCAATTTGATTAACTTGGGTTAAATATTTGCTCTTGCCACCTCTAATCGCAAATTATATAAAGTTGTCATGGATGGTAGACATAAGTTTGAATCTATACAACAATAACAACCCAGTGAGATCTCACCACGTGGGGTCTGGGGGAGGGTATAGTGTACGTAAATGTTACTCATACCAAGGTAGGACGGTTGTTTCCGAAAGACTCTCGGCTCAATAAAAAAAAACATAAAAAGAGGTCAGATAAGGCTAAGAAATTCAAGCGATACAGATAACATAGAATAATCAAAGCATAGGAAATAACAAATAATAGCATAAATTAGAGCATAAGAAATTATATTACGATAATGCGACTATTAATAAGGCAGGATAACGAGATTATTTACTAGCTTTTTACCTTAATATGGGTTCTCCAAACTCTCTTATCTAAGGTTATGTCCTTGGTAAGCTGTAACTGTGTCATGTTGTGTCTAATTATCTTTTCTCAATATTTCTTTGGCTTATTCCTACCTCGTCTGAAATCATCCATGGCCAACCTCCACATTGAGGCATTTGTATTTGTCCTCTTCATATGCTCAAACCATCTCAATCTCTCTTTTCGCATCTTGTCTTCCACTGAGGCTACTCCCACCTTATTCTGAATATCCTCATTCCTAATCCTGTCACTCTTGGTGTGGCCACACATCCATCTCAACATTCTCATCTTAGCAACTTTCATCTTTTGAGCGTGAGAAATTTTAACTGGCCAACACTCCGCCCCATACAACATAATCGGTCTAACCATTACTTTGTAAAACTTGCCCTTAAATTGTGGTGGCACCTTCTTGTCATATAGCACTTCAGAAGCAAGTCTCCATTTCATCCACCCTACCCCAATACGATGTGTGACATCATCGTCAATGTCACGACCCAACCCCGTAGGCTGCGATTAGTGTCCGTGCTGGACACCCGTACGTACCCAATAACCCAAACTAGTATGTAGGCAGAATATACACATACAGAAGTCGAATGACGTTACTAATTGTCGTAGTAAAACAGATATAGCGCGTGGCAGCCGATAAGGCTATCATGAAACATAGCAGCCCCAAAACATATACACGACCCACATGTATGTTTACAGACCTCTACGAACAACAAACAAATCATAAGACGGGACAGGTCCCCGTCATACCCTTGAACAACATACATATGTGCAACAGAATAGTCTGTACCCAAAATATAGGCTCCGGACAAGGGAGCACTACAAGACAGCAGAATAGGATCCTAAGCGGGCGGATCAGCAAATCGATCGTCTGTACCTGCATGACATGAAACACAGCCCCTGAAGAAAGGGGGTCAGTACGGAAAATGTGCTGAATATGTAAAGCACGGAACGTAGTAAACAAAGTCATAACCGAAGTAGAAGGTACAGAAAATGAACGGAATATCCAAAATAGCAAAATGCTGATCATAAAGCATAAATAGTGCATGCAGAAAACATATGTCATATCTGGTCCCATTAAGGAAAAAATCATGACCGGAACAGAACGTACAGAAAAATGAGTATAATATCCAGATTATTAGATGCATATTTCCAGAACATAAAGAGTGTATGCAGAAACATATGTCATATCATATCCGGCCCCCGCCAAGGGACTCGGTGAACAGAATATGGTCGCCACCCTGACACTGGCGCCACAACACAGTATAACTCCAGAGTAGGGAATAACTCCGTAACATATCATATCATATCAGAATGTGCACATGTCGAACATATCAGATGGCCATATCATATCATATCATCATATATTAGAATATGTGTACATGGCACAGCATACTCCACAACCCATGTACATGTATACTTGCCCCCTCACATCGAGGCGCGGCGAACAATGCAGTGGAATACGCGTGATAACATATCCTGACCAGGGCTCAGTGGGGGAAACATTGAGGCATCCACGAATGGAGTAGTGAGAAACCAAATGCAATAAAAATACCATATATTTCCAGAGACTCAATAAGAAATATCGAATGACAAATCGAAATAATGAAATCGGACAGAATCATAGTAAGTGTATTTCGGATATCATAATGAATTACGGAGGCATAATCTTTCTGAGGTCGTTTCCAAGTTCCAAAATAATTTATAAGGCTCAAGAAAATATTTAAAATAATTATTATATAGTAGTTAAAAGGATAGTTAAAACGTTTCATTTTATTTTGCTCGAAAGCAAGACAATAGTATATTAAGAGGCAAATCGGGAGTAGTGGGCCCACCTCGAGACAATCGAAGCGGTGGGCTCAAATTACGTATATTAAGCTTATGGAGTCACCTACGGAGGTCATAGGGACATTTCATAACTTTCTAGACAATTCGTGAAAGCTTACATAATTCTTTCAACAAAACATACATATGGAATTCAATTCTATTGAATGAAAATGAGACATTTTCAAACGTGGATTCCGATGAACAAAATATTTTTCGAGACTCAAATCCGATCCTAGCACACCTAGGACATGCCAAGAGAAGAATAGGGGTAGCTTTACATACCTTATATGCTCTTTACGCCTTTTCAAATTCAATTCCCGTTTCGCCCAAAATCTACAAATTGTCACATTTACCAAATGTTAGCCATAAGACTTTAGGACTTAAATCTTGAATCAACACTTTTCTACATAAATTTGGGAAGCATTTCCTCTATACATATAACATCCCCGAGAATTCAACTCGACCAAAACAATCAACAACAACCCAACAACAACACCAACAACAACAATAATCACTATAACACAATATAACATAACTAGTCATCTTTCCCACATAATGTCATAACCTTCATTCCAACTTCATATTTTCAAATCAATATCAACATTCTCGTATTCATTACTAATCAAGATCATTACAACACAATTCGGAAGCATTTCATATCATTTTCACAAAATATTCACAAGATATACAAAATATACAAACTTTCCACCAAAGCCATAATTCATCCAAAGCTTCTAATCTTTAACATACTTATTCATAACATGTTTCCATCTTCCAATTACATCAACAATCATCATCATTTTCACCTTAACAACTTCATTTCCATAATATCATAAAATCATACTAAAATGACATAATCTTCTATATTTCATTTCAATACCAACTTAAACCATTTCACCTTCATTTACATTGCAAAGGTCACAACAACACAACTAACATATTAAACAACATTAATTCATTTCCATTTCAATTTTCATATACCACACGGCCAACACCTATATTTCCAACTTCAACCAATTTCATTCAACTTTCATTTCCAATATCAATTCCACCATACTCATAACTAGAATACAACATAAAATTCAACTCACCATATGCATACAACATATATACACACACGGCCACATGCACTCCCACACACCCACTTTGCAAACTTTCATATTTTCCATAATTTCTACTCATTTCTACATACTACAACACAAACAAACCTTCATAACATAATAAAAAGGAATTGATTCTTACCTTTTTCTCCAATCTTCTTCACTTGAATAAGTTGTCAACTTGAAGAAACAAGTCTGCTTTCTTCCAAACCAACTACACCAAGTTGTAAAGGACCCTTGAATTAGTAGGAATACCACAAGAAAACAATTTTTGGAACAATATTTCAAGGAGCTAAAATCCCATGGTCATGGCCGTATGGCCTTCTTATTTTTGCTCTTCTTTCTCTTGTTTTCTCCTTTGTCAACTTGTCTTGAAGCTTCTAAGTGATAAATGTTGACTAAATGGTCTTTTATACATTTATCACATGACTAATTTAAATGGGTTTGGGTCCTTTATTAAGGACCATGGCCAGCCACCTCCTCACTTGGGCCTGATTTTTCTCTTCATTTTTTTGGGCCAACCCGCTTGATCCCGAGTTGGGCCTAGCCCACTGACCTTTCGACCTTAAAATGTTCATATCTCCTTGTACCAACGTCACCTGGGAACCCACGACCTATGGTTGGAAAGATAGTTCAATTATCTACAACTTCTATTTCTTGGTATTTTTCCAAATTCCAAACTTATAATATCGTTTTTGCCCCCCAAAGTCAGGTCACCCGAAAACATTTTCTTAAAAATATTCGTTTGGAGGACTTCCACTTTGATTTGGCCCAAGGGTCCTTCTTGAGTTGTGTTTAACTTCACATATGTGATTCATATAATTTGTCACATGTCCCAAAAAAAAACATCTTGACGTGTGGGCCTCACCTCAGCTTACAATTAATCCGACGTTCAAAAATACGGGATATAACAGTCAATCTCCCCGCTGCCTTGCATAATAGATCCAAGATACTTGAAACTACTTTTCTATCTTAAACACTTTTTATTCCTTTTTTTTTTTTGCGCATTTTAGTTCCTTTGTACCATTAATTTTCTTTTTTTATCAAATGTCACTAGACATTTTTGGTGCCTAGGGCTATTTTATTTATTTTCTAGAAAGCGTAATTAACTTTTCGGCTCTCCCAATTTTTTTTATATTGTATTTTCTCTATTCTATTATTTTATCTGTGATTTCTAGCTAGAACACACAAATAGAATCTTCAAAAAAATTTAAACTAAACAGTTTTACTAATCTCAAATTTGTGAGTATTTAAATCGAAAATTTTGAGTTTCAATGGAAATTTTGGATTGAGATCAAAATTCAATTTTTTTTTTTTTTTTATAATTTTTTTTGTTTATTACTCCTTCCGTTCATATTTACTTGTATATTTAATTTGGGACACTCTTAATAAGCAATAAATAAAATGAGAAATGAATTGATTTACTTAATATTAAAAGTAAAATAGGTATAAAATAGTAAATTATATTTTGATTTTTAAAATTATACAACATACAAGTTATAGTGGACATATATTTTTAGTATAGTAGACAAATAAAAATGGACGGAGCAAGTGTATTTTAAAAAATTGTATTATTCTATAATTGTTAAATTCATTTTAAATTACTTTATTACTTAAATTGTAGTGGAAATTTCACAAGCATTGCATAGAAAAAACATTAATTTATGATTTATTTTTGAGAACTTGTAGTTTATTTAATTCTACATTTACTTATGCGGCGTAATTCTCTTATTGGAGATGTTATTTTACTTGTGCAAGTTTATTTTTTAATATACATAAAAGATGCACGTCTCTTGATGAAAATGTTGATTTTACCTTTTGTTAATGGGTGTGTTGTGATTCCTTGTTTAAGATTTTAATTATGTTTGTTTCTTAATTTTTGAGATGTAATTTTCAAACCTTAGACAGATAAAATATGTTCTTGCTATGTTTGTTAAGGGACCAATTTGACTAATCTCACAGTCTACAACATACCAACAAACTCAATTGTAACGATGCTTAGCCTTTCCTCTACCCTTCCCAAGACCCCCACGAGAACGTCTACCATGTTGTGGAGCCGACGTATTAGGTACGACATCATCCAAATTAGGTGCAACCTCAGCTGGTTCATAAATATCATCTAAAGATCTCAACCTCAGAGTATGATTAGGGGCAGAAGATGATATATGTCTAAGGCCTGAATAGACTTCAAGGGTACCAATTGCATCATAAGTGAGATAGTTTTACTCTTAACAATCAAATAATAGTATCCAAAACAGAATTAATGGCTTAATTGCAAATTAGAGTTCTCAATGGCACGTTAACATAACATATTGAAAAGAGGCTTGATGGAGGACTTTTAGGTTTTATAATGGTTGCTTTGTAACACTAGTTTGGTAAGTTCTTTAGACCGGAACAACTTGACGAAGCATGTAGCAAAGTTTTAAAAGATGGATTAAAGCTAACAGCCTGTTTGGATGGGCTTATGCCTATAAGCTGCAAATGGCTTATGCCTATAAGCTTATAAGCTAAAAAAAATAAGTTGGGTAGACTAACTTATTTTTTTTGGCTTATAAACTGTTTTCAGCTTATAAGCTGCTTTAGATAAGCTAAGTCAAATGGACCCAATTATTTTTTTGACCTTATTTTAAGCATAAAATGATTTTAAGCTGGCCAGCCAAATACTAAAAAAACTGAAAACAGCTTATAAGCAACTTATAAGCCAATCCAAAGAGGCTCTACGTATGCAACAACATTGCCAAAACAAATGATATGAATGTTAAAAAGGTGAGCTCGGAAGGGCTTCTGAGTAGAATATAGAAATGTACAATGCTGATGAAACATACTTTAATGAGCTGAAACCAAGGGTACAACTTACGCAATCTTAATTTTAGAAATGCATTTTCTATGTAATTTACTAAAACCTAATGTTAAATACCATGCATGGTAGCCTTGTAAGTTTCTATATTTATATATACTAAAACTAAATTGATATCTACAACCCAAAAAACATCTATGTTGGCAACAAAATAAAAAAATGATGCAATAGTTTGATAGAGTGGAAAACAATAAAAACTTTTCTACCAACATGCCACTTAGGCTTTTGTTGATTCAGTTATTTTACCGATACTTCTATAGAAAATATAGAAACCCCCCAAATTAAGACGAAAAAAATCCAAATGAACTTTACAGTTAATGGAAAAGGCCAAATCTCAATGATAAAAACTTACCTATCGGGTTCAAGCTGCGCACATTCAACTAATGAGGGCAAGACTTTACTCATGTAAGGAAGAAAATCATATGCACAAACAAATTCTGCAACATGCCTGAGATGGAATCAAGAAATATTTAGTGGCCAAATATGTAAACAAGTTCTGACCCCGTAAAACTAAAAGATTAACAGATTCCACAAGAATGTAAACAATGATTTCAAACTCAATAGGAGTATTTCTTATGATATTATTCTTCAAAAACTTGATAGAAATCAGTCGACAACTATTGAATAGCAATCCATCTGACTCAAGGATGAGGATGTTTGAAAGAAGGGCAGAACTACTTTAACTACTTGTTCCAAATAATGGATCATCGCTTATCAAAAGAGGATGCATGTGTTCAAGAAACTAACGGGGGCAAGCAGTTTGCTAGCAAAAAATTAAAAAAATGAGCACATCTCTTAGATGCTACACGACTATCGAAACATTTTCATCTCAAATAAACTTATGAAACAGATTTATATACATATACATTATAGTCAAACTATAGCCCAACCAATTTGGACTTTAACTCACCCTAGTAATTGTCTTAGCTCGAATTTGGTTCTTACATAATGTTATTTGCTGAATACATTAGGCATTCAATTAGCTAACATGTGTGATTTTGGTCTCAGAAACTAACTGAAGCTAATGGAATAATTGTTTAGAAAACAAATGAAGGAAGCTTTGAATAAATACAGCTAAGCCGCGGCAATAAACAGAGGTAAAGAATAACGTAACAAAGGACTTGGAATAAGAATTATAGGATAATTATAAGCATACTAGACAACTACTGGTAGCCCGGTGCACAAAGCTTCTCGCGTTAACAACATTCAGTAAACAGTCATACCCCCAAAAGGTATCAGCATTCAGTGCATTACGGAATAGTAAGTGTAAGTTTTTCATGGAATTGACTATTTTTTCACCTTTGTAGTCCGGTACTTTAGCAAATATTAAGAAAGCTAACACTTTTAAGTTTTAACAGGTAGTTGTTTGAAAGAGAAAGCTGAATATTGAAATCAGATGAAAGGGAGAAAACTACATACACCTCCTTCAAAGATTATATGGAAATCAATGGTTCAAACTTGTCAACTTTGCTAGTAAATATTTTCTTTCCCTTACTGAACCATCAGTAGTATTAGCTAATAAAGTGCACTATCAAACAATGAATGTCAATGATCTAATGTGGCATTGACATCTTCAAAGCTTGTTGTTTTATTGGAGATTCTTCATTAGCTCGTTTCCTTATTTGATTCATTTTTGGAATACTTTAAAATCACATAAGCACATACTTAAATATTACTAAAAAAAGGTAGCATATCCTGGAAAATATTATTTTGAGACATGTAGAAGAGAAATCTAAAATTTTGTGTCAAAGATGGGGCCCCTTTGTGTCAAAGATAGGGGTTAGCGGCAGTTGGTCTGATTTTGGGGTTGGTAAAAATGAATTGCCGTTCAATGATTACATGGGTTGACATAAATTGAATTAAAATGGGCTAAATAATAAGTGATAGCACAACTCGTCTAAAAAAAAGGGCAGCCCGGTGCAATAAGCTCCCGCTATGGGCAGGGTCCGGGGAAGGGCCGGACCACAACCTGTCTAATTCTGGCCAAATTTTGTTCGTCTTCTTATAATTTATTTAATTATCAAACAAAATTAACTTAACGTTTTTCTAATAATGGACAGTATAACATATCAAATAAAAAATATTTTAACAATCTTGTAGGAGTCAATTTAAGCTCCATATTTAATCCAAATTAATCCAACTTTTCTATAGATTTAATTGGGCGGGTTAAAACACGTTAAGTTAATAAAGAAACAAGTCATAAACCCTTCAAACTTTGTAGGACCATTTTGTAAGGGGTAAGATTTAACATCCTAGTCAAAAAGTTCGCCTAATTATACTTATGTGTAATGTGTTTAATTACAGCCTCCACCACACTTTCTTGACTTAAATTTATTTATCTGCATTGTACTTTTCTTGACTTTGACTTAAAGTGAAAGAGAAAAAAAAATGTGATATGATTAATTAAAATCAATTATTGACAGCGCTGTCTTTTGAAGTGTATTACTCCTATAACATGTGACAAAATAATCCAATATTACTCCCAAGTTACATAATAAATATTTGAGCTTTACTTGGTAAAATCCAAAAGCTCTTTGATTTTATCTATTGAAAAAGAACTAATGAAAATGACAAAAGAAATGGCGTTGACCTCTACTTCCTAGCCATTCTTCTTGTTACATCTGTGACATTTGCATGGTCCTGTATTTATCTTTTGGAAAAATAAATTCTTTCAACTTTCACTCAATGTTCAGTACTCTTCATTGGAGCGGCCACTAATTCAGATTCACGTCACATAGAACTCTTTTAAAGGAAAACGTTTGTTGTCAAGATTTTCTTTCGATTCGGCGCTCAAACTTGAGATCTCTGGTGCATGGGTGGATGGAACTTATTCATCTCAACATAACTGTGGGATGAAATAAGTGACATTTGAAAGTATTGGCCTTTTCATATTTAAAATTTGTTTTCATTTAAAGGATTTTTAAACTAGTGAAGAAATATATTTGGTTGTAAAACGTCATAACATAAACCATATATATTTCTCACCCATATTACCAGACAAAAAATGTTGGAACACACATCATAAATTTATTATTTTAATTGTTATTGATGTTACAGTCTAGGGGTAATTTTGGTAATATTGCTTTGAAGCAATCGTCTGATAGATTAACTTACGTGCATACCTCGTAAGGCGGGCAAGATTAAATGTTTAAAAGGCTTATAATCCCAGTAATACCCTCATTAAAAATCTTCATTCACTTTAATACCGTCATTTATTGAAAATATCGCCGTCTAAACAAGTGGGAGAAGTAACAATTAAAAAAAAGATATCGTCACGCCAACATTGAATCTGGGGATTCAAAAATAAATTAAAACAAGAGAAAAAAAGCAGAATGTTGGTGGCTAATTACGTATGTATATATGTGGTGGCCAACTACAAGAGTTCTCTTTTTGTTTCGCACGTGGTATTTCGTACCCGCTTTAAGGCTTGACTAACTTCATATTCCGTTGAGTAGGATTCGACAATGGCCTGAATCGGTTAATATACAATTTCCTTTTATCAATCTTGATCCGCGTATAAATTTTAGAATTATGGACCTAGCCGAACCGGAGAGCCTGAGAGTCCCACGAATATTATAGAACTATGATAGGCACCATATGAAATTGGCCAGCAAGATACGACTTATTTAAATTAAACTATCGTAAGTGCATTCTATATTTACTTACGTTAGCAATTGACAATACTAATCCATTTTCCCTTTGCAAAATTCCCTCCAATCCCCCTTTTAGTTGGCGACAAGATGATATCTTGAGCAGTTATATATCAAGGACCCTTGACACATAGACGCGTTAGAAGTATTCTAGTATGCATAGAAGAAGTTCACTTTGGGAGAAAACACTCTTTATTAAAGGCAATTATATTCCAAAGCTCGAACCGAGTCTTTAATTATTAAGTAGGCATTTGGCAGTATTTTGGAGTTAGAGTTGTGTTTGGTTACAGTTTTTGCATAAAATATTTGGTTGTTTGAATGTATTGAAAGTGAAAAAATTGGGAAAAAAAGTGAAAAATAAGTTTTTGTTGTTTTTTAAATTTCAAATATAATTGCAAGTTGTATTTAGAATTTTTATGGCCAAACACCGTAAAGTAATAAAAATAAAAAATATTTTAAAAAAAAGTGAATAATTCTCGTAAAGGGCCGTAAGTACTTAACTTTTGGTTGTATTACTCCAACATGAGTCTGTATCAAGCAAAGGCAAAAAGTGCCTTATGTTAGCAGCAACTCCTAATTTATTTGGGTTTCTTTAGTTGGAAGAACCGTCATCATCTCCTCTTTATTCTGCCCATGTTTTTATCTGAAATTCCAATTTAAGAAAATGCCCCATCAACAATTAAATATATTTGGTTTTCTTGAAAGAATCCTTTCAAGAAGACAGTTATGACAACTTGTTTTTATTTTCAACTTGTATGTGAAATAATACCCGTTACTCATTTGCTGCTTCAACTATAGCAATATAAGATTTTTTTTAGTCATACACCACATATCACCAGTGAGAGAACCATTAAATTTTGAATATAAAAATATAAATACACGAGAAGTCAAGAGTACTAGATACTTATTATATATACATAAAGAATAATTTTAATACTATTATATATGTGGTGCAATCTCGATCCTCGCATATCACTTGCAAACTTACAATTCACTTGGATTTAAACAGAATTTAATTTATGAATGAAGCTTAGCTACTTCTTTTTGCACGCACTAAATACAACATTGATACTTTTTATCTTTTTCTTCGCTTTCACCTTTTTCTACCTTGTTACATAACTCACAAGAAATAAAAAGAATTTCATATCATATCTTAAAAATCTTGACAATTTTGAGATACATCATGATTTTTTAAAACAAGTGATCGTAATTCAATTTCAGTATTTTAATTTAGTTATCCTTAGGAAAATTTATTTGATAGTGATATACTACACCAAATAAATAATATGAGGCCAAAGTTTGAAATAGCAAATTTTCAAACAATCATTAAAGCAAAGCATATCACCTTTTCACTATCTTGAAGAATAAATTAGAAACTGTCAATGTATGCTATTTCCTTTCTCCAACTTTAGCAGATTCTTAAGGAATTTTTTATAAAATTACAAAAGGATTCTTTTCATAACCCAATACATTTCGAATGAATACACTATAATATGATAAAAATCAAATATTATGTTCAATTTGATAGAATCTTTGTTCAAGACCACGGAACAGGATAAGGTATCTACCTGATGAATTTTGCCACAATAGTCGTTTTCTACCTCTCGAATAATGCCAAACTTATTTTCATTAAAATTTTAGAACTCTTATTTCTAACTTCAATCTTTGAGAAAGGTGAGTGATCTAAAATCGAGCTATTGAATCAAAATTATACTCCATATATTTTGTATGAGTGAAAAAATAATAATCATATATTGATACCAAAATTTATTTAATTTAGAGTTAAAAGGATGAGAGGAGACTTTTATTCCAAGGTGCCCTCCATTTCATAGTCTTTTATGCCTCTTTTTAATAAGTCACTCCCATTGTGAAAATTTAAAATCTTCAATTCTTAATATTTTTTATTTCATTCTTAATAATTTGCACTTCAAAGGAATTGACACGACATGTTGAAGCTGCCATACATTAGGAATTTTTTGGTATATCACAAATATTTAGCTTATGAGTCAAACATCATCATATAAAATGTGAAAAATAATATGTAGAGAAAAAAATAATCTCTAATACCTACATACAACTTGAATATATTTTTCTTTTATATAAAAGTCTCATATGCACATTAGCAATGTCCTGGAAGGGCACTCCTTGGAAGGGCTGCATCATAAGAGTATAACGTAGACAGTCTACCTAATACAAGCATGAGTGGATGCTTTAACGATTTCAGCTCGTGACCTATATTATTGTACTGAGAAAAAGTATTTCTAATTTCTAAAAGTGTAATATTCTCAAAATCAAGGGCCAATAGCACATCCAATAAATAAATGCAGTCTTATTCACACATAAAAATTGATCCAACCACCTCATGAGAAAGGCCACAAAAGAGTTTTCCCTTGTTATTGGCTCAAAAAGAGACATGCCATTAATTAAAAAAGAAAAAAAGAGCTGCTATTTGTTTGTTTATTTATTCCAACTGTATATAAATAGCTGTTTCCCCTTTCCATTTATTTCTCTTTTTTGTTTGTAAAACCCTCAAAGTGCTTCTTCAGTCTCCCATTCTCTCTTTGAAATCTAAAGAGAAAAAAAAAAGAGGCTAAAAAAGAAGAATGGGTGAGAAGCCTAAATCTGGAGGTGTTTGGCCAACTGTTAAGCCATTTGTTAATGGAGGTGCTTCTGGTATGCTTGCCACTTGTGTTATTCAACCCATTGATATGATTAAGGTGATGACTTAGAACACATTTAATCATTTATGGTTATTGTTTTTCTTGTTTGTTTAGTGTTCTTGTTTGTAAAGATCCTGCTTATTTTGATGTTTTTGAGGTTCTTTGTTGGGGTTTTGAGATGTGTTTGGTTACCCCTTATAGCACACACTTGATTTTTTTTTCTTAGGGGTATTGCTTTTCTTGTTTGTTTAGTGTTCTTGATTTGTAAATATAGTGTCTTTTTGATGTTTTTTTATTTTTGTTGGGGGGATTTTGAGATGTGTTTGGATGGTGGGTTGGGTTCAGATCTTGGATCAAGTGATTGTGTTGTTGGGATTGTCTTGATTTTGTTGTTATTAATGTTGATGGTGGTGCTTCTGGTATGCTTGCTACTTGTTTTATTCAACCCATTGATATGATTAAGATAACAATTTATCCTTAAAGATTTGATTTTTATGGATATAAATGTGGTTTTTTAGTGTTCTTGTTTGTAAAGATCCTGCCTTTTTGATGTTTTTGATGTTTTTTTTTTTGGGTTTTGAGATGTGTTTGGTTTAGTGGGTTTTAAATGTAATTTATCCATAAAGATTTGATTATTATGGGTAACACACTTGATTGATCTTTGTGGGTATTTTTTTTCTTGTTTGTAAAGATCCTGCCTTTTTTGATTTTTTGAGGTTTTGAGATGTGTTTGGTTCGTGAGGTTTAAGGTAATTTACCCATAAAGATTTGATTTTTCTTTATGGGTATTGCTTTTCTTGTTTGTTTAGTGTTCTTGTTTGTAAAGATCCTGCGTTTTTTGATGTTTTGGAGGTTTTGAGATGTGTTTGGTAAGTGCCTTGAATTCAGATTTCAATAATAACAACAAAATCAAGATAAAACCTCACTCACTATGCTTTGTTTGTTAGTGATCTTGTTTAGTAAAGATGGTGTCTTTTTGATGTATATTGAGGGTCTTTTTTGGTTTTGAGATGTGTTTTGGTTAGTGGGTCGGGTTTAGATCTTGGATCAAGTGAGTGTCTTTGTTGGGTTTGTCTTGTTTTTGTTGTGTTTATGTTTTGTTAGGATGTATGGTTTTGAACTTTTGGTGTGTATTTGGTGACTTCAGATCTTGGATAAAATGGGGTTTTGTTTAAATGTCTCCCCAGAGGCGGATCTAGGATTTTTATAACATGGGTGCACCACTAAAATAGAGTGAAAAAAAGTATTAAATCGGAATTCCTTTTTCTCTAGGTAAATAACTCAACATTCAACCAAATGCACTGTTTAGCTTTTTTGGAGTTGGTTGCTAGCTGATAATACTAGAGCAATTCTAGGAAATATGTATATAAAATATCTAGTTTGGCGGAAAGACCATGAGTTCACAACAACAACATGCTAATGTGATCCCACAAGTGGGGCACCATAGTAATGCTATAAATCTGCCCTCCAGTATGTCATATTTCTTTTCAATTTAGAGTTGTTTTGTAGTGAATGAACAAGATTTAGCCGTGAAAGACTGAATCTTTGGGGCTTTATTCTTATGCAATATAGTCTAAAGTTTGAATCTTGCAGTTTGTGATGCTATTTTTTTAAAGTTTGATGGGTTCTATTCTGATTTATGGTACTTTTTTTTCTTTGATGGCAGGTGAGGATACAATTGGGTCAGGGATCAGCAGTTGATGTCACCAAGACCATGCTTAAAAATGAAGGCTTTGGTGCCTTTTACAAGGTTTGTTCCCCTTTAGATTTATATCTATGTATGGTTGACTTGGTCATTGATTACCTTATTTTTTTTTTTTTTTACAAAAAAAACCTTGGTCGCTGATTATAATGTTTGCACCTTTTACTTGTTGATCTCTGACTAGAATGAATCTTTATACTACTTCATGTGATCCTGAAAAATTTAGATGTCCAAAAGGAACAATTTTGAAAAAATTCATCCAATGATAGTGCACTTGGATAAAATCAACAAGAAAATTAGATGATACTTTCCTCTAGAAATGAGCTGGTGAAAGTCTTTCTGCATTTAATACAAATGTTTTACGTCCTGCAATGCCCTTATTTTGTGACGTTATGGAGATACTCTGATTCAAACTTTTGATTGGTCAATGCTACAACAACATACCCCGTGTAATCCCACAAGTGGGTTCTGGGGAGGGTGGTGTGTGTGCAGATCTTACCCCTAATTCGGGAGGAAGAGAGGCTGTTTCCAATGATTAGTCAATGCTATAGTTATAATATATCACGGATTAGATAGGTGTGGGTAACATTAATTGAACTCCATAAGGTTAGAGTATTTAGGGAAAATATATTATCCTACCTAAAATCTGGATGATTTTACTTGAAAGACAATTGAGAAAGATCAAATATTGTAAAATTTAGGTACCATAGTTTCAAATGATCAGTTGGACTTTCCCAATGCTTGAATAATCTTGACCCTGAGATGGTCGATATCCTTTCAATTTAAGGCTTATGTTTTATATCAAGGTTGTCTAAAGTAATATCATGTATGTTGGATAAGCTTCACTGAAAGCTGATGGTTGGATGCACTTCCCCTTTAACTTTTATGTTGTATGTTTTTTTTTGTGATTTCATGCTATCAATTATTTTATCATCTTGTGCAGGGTCTGTCAGCTGGGCTTCTTAGGCAGGCAACCTACACAACAGCCCGACTTGGGTCATTCAGGTAATTGTTTGTTCTATATTTTACCTTTTTCCCCTTCAGAATGAGTCGGTCTGTCTAAGGTTTTCAAATGCTATTGATATATGTCAACAACAACGTGCCCTGTGTAATCCCACTCAAGTAGGGTCTGGGGAGGGTAGAGTGTACGCAGATTTTACCCCTACCATGGTAGGTAGAGAGGCTGTTTCTATTGATATATGTCAAGGTTCATAATACTTGGCACAGCCCTTAGGATAGCCTTCTATTGTTCTTTGATGCGTCTTGGCTCATAGTTGTGACACGTCATACCCCCCACAACTATGTCTTGTACATAATATACTAGTGTGCAATAAATTGGAGGTTTCCCGAAAAACATTGCCAGTTTCATTTTTTTTTCTAGGTTTTCAAAGTAATAGTGATACCTAGATGGATGTTTATTGGTTTTACTCTATTGTGCTTTTCTGCTAATTTTATTTGCAAGATGTGTGATGTGGTAGTTGGACCTCCGTTGGGATTCAGGCGTTTGCTAAAATTTTATGTGTATTGAAATATTGAGCTGACACAGCTTCTGGAAATAATTGGCGTGTAAAACAAAAGCAGCAGGTAGAAGGAAAAGTGATGTGATGAATTTTAGAAGAATACAAAGGTTTACTTCACCTACACCATGCATGATTGAAGTGTCGAGTGTAGCTACTAGTGTAAAAACCACATGAAACACTCTGATTGTTAAGAAATATTTTGGTGTTCCATCCTTTATGTAAATCAATGAGAATCCGTTGTCTTTTTTCTTGGGGAGGAAGGTAAGTTGGTAGGCCATCTTTCAGGGATTTTAGGACATTCGAAATTTGTGCAACAGGAAGCTGCATTAAATAAAATGTGCCTATTTTTGTGCCTATTTTTTTCTGTTTTCTGTGCCCTTCAGCAAAGAGTGTAAGACCTTGAAGTTTTGTGATTTAAAGTTAAGCTCAATGTTTTCTTTAGAGCAAAGAGGACCTAGCTATAAACGAGTATATTTTTGGTTATTTTGGGGATGAATTTTTAGTAATCCAACTTAGTGCTGTTATGCCTTTGCTTGATAAGATCCTTTGTACATTCATCCATTAAAAGAAAAAGAATAAAAAAGTAGGACTGACTTTTTTGCCTTCTGGTTTTTTCTTAAAATAGAATTCTGACAAACAAGGCCATTGAGGCGAATGACGGGAAGCCCTTACCTCTATACCAAAAGGCTTTGTGTGGTCTGACAGCTGGAGCAATTGGTGCATCTGTTGGCAGTCCAGCAGATTTGGCCCTCATCCGTATGCAAGCTGATGCTACCGTGCCTTTAGCACAGAGACGTAATTACAAAAATGCATTCCATGCACTCGGCCGTATTGTGGCTGATGAAGGAGTTCTAGCCCTCTGGAAAGGTGCTGGCCCCACAGTTGTAAGGGCAATGGCATTGAATATGGGAATGCTTGCCTCTTATGATCAGAGTGTGGAGTTCTGTAGGGACAACCTTGGCCTGGGCGAGGCAGCTACAGTAGTAGGTAAGATAATTTTTAGTACAAATGTTTCCAAGGACCCTGATTTTATTGCCAGTTTGCAAGCTTACAAAATCTGATTCTTTTATAAAGTGCTTTTTGTCAGTTGAAGAGTTGCCTTTTGTGTTTGGCTAATTATTTTGAAAAACACTTTTGCCACTATTAGAGCATAGTACTTTTTGCTTGACCAATGTTTCAAAAGTGTTTTTTGTCAGAATTACTTTTGGAGAAGAGCAGTTAGTGTTTGGTTAATCATTTTGAAAAACCCTTTTTGTCAGAATTACTTTTGGAGAAGCGCAGTTAGTGTTTGGTTAATCATTTTGAAAACGGAAAAGGGCCAAAATTACCCTTGAACTTTGAAAAATAGTTTATCCATGCCCTTCGTTATACTTTAGGGCCAATTATACCCCTACCGTTATACTTTGGGCCAAATATACCCTTCAGTATAACCGCGTGCCACGTGTCGAAATCTCAGTGGCCAACTTATTTCCCCTCTTTTATTTTTCATCCGGATGCCTAGTCCTTCAGATCCGACCCAAATAACATATCATTACCCAAATAAACCCAAACCTAACCCGTATAACATATCTATAACGCTGCTCTCTCTGAAAAAACGTAGACCACCTCTTCTACAGTAAATCACTTACCTCTCTCTACATCAAACCTAACTTCATTTATGTCAAGATTTCTGTTGTCATGACTAAACTTCGTCCATTGTCTGCTACTGTTGTTATCTTGTATTTTCAGTTTTCTAAGGTTTGTTGCGGATTCTCTGTTTTGTTAGTTGTTTTTTTTTTGTGTTTAATATGTTTGGCATATGCTTTTTAATGTGGTCCCGAAATGGGTGGATATGGTTAAATAAGGTTTGCTTTTGACCATATCCACCCATTTCGGGACCACATTTAAAAGCATATGCCAAACATAACACACAAAAAAACTAACAAAATAGAGAATCCGCAACAAACCTTAGAAAACTGAAAATACAAGAAGATAACAACAGTAGCAGACAATGGACGAAGTTTAGTCATGACAACAGAAATCTTGACATAAACGAAGTTAGGTTTGATGTAGAGAGAGGTAAGGCAGTGATTACTGTAGAAGAGGTGGTCTGCGTTTTTTTAGAGAGAGAGAGAGTTAGGTTTGTGTTTATTTGGGTAATGATATGTTATTTGGGTTGGATCTGAAGGACTAGGCATCCGGATGAAAAATAAAAGAGGGGAAATAAGTTGGCCACTGAGATTTCGACACGTGGCACGCCGTTATACTAAAGGGTATATTTGGCCCAAAGTATAACGGTAAGGGTATAATTGGCCCTAAAGTATAACGAAGGGCATGGATAAACTATTTTTCAAAGTTCAAGGGTAATTTTGGCCCTTTTCCGTTTTGAAAAACCCTTTTGCCAATATTAGAGCAATACTTTGTGCTTGGCCAATGGTTCAAAAGTGCTTTTGGGCAAAACTACTTTTGAAAAACAGTTTCTGCTCAGGAGCACCTAATTTTTTTCTCTAAAAGCTTGGCTAAACACACTCTAAAATGAGGTCAATGTTTTATATCTCCTATGAGCTCAATGTTTCTCGTTCTCATAACTAAAACCTCTCCCTTTTCCTAAAACACAGGGGCCAGCACTGTTTCTGGATTCTTTGCTGCTGCTTGCAGTTTACCATTTGATTATGTCAAGACTCAGATTCAGAAAATGCAGCCAGATGCTGAAGGAAAATTTCCCTACACTGGTTCTCTCGATTGTGCCATGAAGACTTTGAAGGCTGGAGGACCCTTCAAATTTTACACTGGATTTCCAGTATATTGCGTTAGGATTGCCCCTCATGTTATGGTATGTTTCCCTCTGGTTCTCCTAACTTTTGTTATCTCGGTTTTGTGTCAGCTTTTAATGTATGTTTGCTTCTTTCTTTTGCCTATACAGATGACATGGATTTTTCTTAACCAAATTCAGAAGGCGGAGAAGAAAATCGGATTGTGATCCTCTCAAGTTGAGCTCTATTAGAAATAACATCTTTGTCTTGTTGTATTAGTACTGTTTTTGCTCTTTCTTTATTTCATGCATTCAAAGTGAAAAGGCTGCTTTAAAGATTTTTGTGGTGATACATTGACTCGCGGAAATTTAGGTTAGGCATTTCGTACTTTTTGATATTCCGACCAATTTAGTTTTGGGAGGACTCTGCTTTATCCACATTGATGGCAAGATTCTTTTAGCTGAATAATCAGTGTACTTCAAAAACTTTCCTGAAGTAGGTTTTATGGAGGTTTACACCAATTCTGGCGTGTCATTGTGAGCTTTATATTGTTACCTATTTTTTGCCATTCTTAATGCTCAAGTTTCATTTGTTAGTATCTATCCTGGTATGAGCTATTGAGTATTTGAGTAAGAGCCCGTTTGGATTGGCTTATAAGTTAGGTCAAACCAGCTTATAAGTTATTTTTTAACTTATTTGAGTGTTTGGTAAAATAGAAAACCATCTAAATTAAGTTAAAAAGTACTTAAAATAAGTCAAAATTAGGAAGTTGCATTTGATTTGACCAATAACTTTACCATTTTATTTCCTACGCTAATTTCAATATTACCTTTACTTCTAAAATTTTTTTAGGCACTTTCATCCGAACACGCATCCAAATGTTATGCTCCATTTGGATACAGTATTAGTTTTTCATGCACCTATCTTTGTCTCTTATCATTTGTTCAGACTGCTTAAAATTTGTATCCCTTGTCTATGCATTTTATGTACAGAATCATGCTTATGAATCTGATTTTTGATTTTGTGAGGAATAGTCTGCATTGTAGCACATAATTCTATGGCATAATTGGATTAAATACAAAACAATATATGTTTTGTTTACCGGTTCACAGTGTTTTATTTTTCTGATCTCCTATGAAAAGAGTCGTATAACTGAAAGAACATCTGTCATGGACCATAAAATCTTCACCCTAGATTTTTAACCAGAACAAAACTGTACTATCTCATTGATTAACAAGGTGTCTTTAGTACCATATCAAGGTGCGATGTTGCAAAAATTATTGAACTTAAGTGGAGGTGTAGAGTAGTGTGTTGAAAGTATTTTGGAGGCAACAAATCCATTAGCTGCTTCTGTATAGTGAGCGCCATCCCAGCTAATGTACTTGGATCTATCCTCACAGATTGTGTAATTTCCTTGCCCACATTTGTTGTTTGATTCAAAGTTGAATGGTTGCCCTCCATATCCACAACACGCCATCAATGGATTCACAAACCCTGCCAAAAAAGAGAACCAATACACAGTAAGAAGTCCGTAAACATTTATCCGCATTAGGTGTTTATATCAAACCACACAATCAGTTTGGTTCTACACACTGACGGTGTGGAAAGTATCTACATGTTCATGTTATAAGGTAATTACAAGTAAGTTTGTGTTTGGTTGATCAATTTAAAAAATATTTTTGCCAATATTAGAGTAATAATTTGTGCTTAGCCAATGTTTCAAAAGTATTTTTAGGCTCGTCCAAATTCCTCAACTTTCTAAAATAAGAACTTCTGATTTCTTAGAAGCTTGGCCGAACAAGCAATACATCTCTTTGATACACAATAGATAAAATAGCAACCAACATATTATAATATGTTAAAATATACTGATCATGTAATATTGTCAGTGTATATAACTTAAAATCCTCAGTATAAATATAGTTCTTTTAAAAATTTCTAACATGTATATTAGTTCATTATATACTAGTATATGTTTTTTTTATGAGGAAAGAAACAAAGACTTACCATAACCAGAAGCGTTGGCAATGAGATCATATTTGATTGAGAAGATATCAACATACACAATGGTGATATTCTTCAATTCATCTCTTAATTTTTCACAAAGGAGTTGTAGTTTGTCATTGAATAATTTTGCACCTTCATTTAGAGAAACTAAGCATCCATGCTCATCATAATCATTCTCATATTTCTTATAAGTTGCAAGTGATTTAGGCAAGCACCCTAATGGCCCTGTATTGTGTACCCAAAAATACTTTCCACCTTGTTCATAAATTGCCTGCAAATTCAATATAAAATTCAACAAATCCAAAAAATAAAATAATAATAATAATAGTAAAGGAAAAGGGCAAAAAGCAAAAATAAAAAATTCACTAACTACCTTTATAGCATTTTCAATTTCAGAAATGATATCAGGAATTTTGAGGCTAGCTTCTTCATATGAGAAACCACCAAATATTCCATCCAAATCATTTTGTCCAATATCAATTGTGTAAAGTGCATTCCTTAAATCTTCATCTCCTAGCAAATTTCCATCACCTAAGAAGACATAAATAGTTGAATGGTGCAATTATTGTCTTTAGTAATATGAGCAATCTTTAAAGCCAGTTAATGTATGGTCCAAAACTAGATGGATTCAAACTCATAACGTGCATCTAACACATCATGAACTATGCTCTCTAGAACAAAGCTTTAAGGGGTGATAGAATTATTGTCTTGCATCTATATTCCATTTTTCTCTGACACCCAATCATATTGCTTTAGTTTGATATATATACCTTTGTCAAATAACTCAAGAGAAAGAGATTGAAACCGATGGAATTGGGCAATTTGGATTGGCAAATTGAAAGAAACTAATCTTGGAAGAGTTTTAGAACCAGCAATAGCAAAATTAACACCATTTTTGAAGTTTGTGCCTATTGACTCCATAAATGGAGTTAAATACTCATTTCCCACACTTTCACCTGCAAAGAAAATAATGAAAATCAAATAAATAAATCAATAAACAAAAAATGATCACAAGGCCAGAAAAAAAAAAAAGGATAAACAGAAAATAAAACACTATTGGATACTATTTCATTCTTAACCAGCGATTTCGGGTTTGAGTCCTTAGTATGTAATTGCCTTTGGTAAGAAAGGCTTTACTCCAAAAAATGAGACTTCTCAACACGAATTCAAAAGCGGGTAACAACCATTAGGTGAAAAATAAAAAATTCACAATTTCTTACAGGTAAAAATATTTGAAAAATGATAATAAAAGAGAGACTAATTTAATTATAAAAGAGAGACTAATTTAATTATCTAATGATATCACATATGGTTGTGAAACAATAGATACTCTTCTATTCTTAATCGACAATCTCGAATTCGAGTCCTAAGTATATGATTATCTTTGAAAGCGCTTTATTAAAGCAAATATCAAACATCGGGTGTGTATAATTAAACCAACTTACATAGAAAATCAATAATTAATCTGCCATCACACATTCGACCAGCTAAATCATGATTAAAGGTGCGTGCTTTTGGAAGTTGTCCGATCATGCCATGTATTATAACATAGCCACCAGTATCAGAATTTGAATCTCCAAAATTTATAATTACTAAATTTTTATTGCACAGTGAATCAACAGATGAAGGGAAAAAAAGACCAAGTAAAATGGAAATTGCAAAAGAGAGAAGACAAAATATTCTTTCCTTCAAATCCATCATCAAACATCCTTTTTAGAAAACAAACCCTGATCAAATTTGAGTAAAATTGAGGCTAAAAATAGATTAAGTGATAATTTATCGCTAAAATAGTTGTAAAATTAACTATGCGAAGATTGATTTCTCTTGATATTGAATAAAAAAAAAAAAACTATTTTGATCCCTTTCACAAAATAAAAAGAAGAATTTTATGAACATAAACAGTGTAAGGTTAGTTGATATTAGACAAACAAAATAAGAAATTTTATGTATACGTAATTAAGGATGGTCTGAATTCTATAACAGATAACATAGAAACCAACAAGAGTAACTGCTATTTATTGGTGACGATTTTAATGAATTGTTAAACTGAAACAAAACTGAAGATAATGGCAATTTTAGAAAACCTTACAACTTTCATGTCATTTATTATGAAACTAAACATAAATAAAGAATCAAGTAACTGAAAAGAAAAAGTAACTGCAAGGAAAATATTCTGAAATATTGGAGTTTAGATATCAAGAAAGCCTAAAGATCTTTTTGTTTTATGCTTTAGAAAACGGGAATACTTGTCATATCTACTAAAACTATTTACATACAATCCCACGACAAACATCGCTTCAAGGAAAGCATTCCGCACGTGTTTAAAGACTTCAATTTTGTGTTCTTAATTCATGTTTTCAAGCCTTAATTAATCTTTAGTGTTCTTCTTCACATATATTTTTATAACAATCAGATGATTCAAGGACTTGACAACAAGCCTAAGGGGATATACACTTAAATTTTAACCTGAGGCAACACATTATATAATCTCAAGGAGACAAGAAACATCTCAAAAGTATTTCTAGAAAGAAAGATATTTACCTACACATAATGCAATTGTTCATCTTACAAAAGCATGTTTGACAGAAATAAAACACAATCCTTGCAGCTTCTTAACAGCCGATGAATGTAGTTCCATCGGAGTACAAAGCGACTTAATGTTGTCAGTTGAGAAGCGTAACGACTGCCTGGGAAGAAGCCCTAGGCAGGCTTAGTAATCTCTGAGCTACTTTCAGCAAGGACTCTGGTGAATTTGCATCTATCCCCCTTTTAGCTATGATTACGAGATTCTCCAGTACCCTCCCGTTCTTCAAAATGAACTCTAGAAATGGAAATACAGAGTGTTGTGCCACAAATTGGGTAATCTTGACTGTCTTCAAATTATGCAACAAACATTTGATGTGCTTCGCTTGTGATGCTAAGTAGTTTGCACCATTAAAATCTGCTAACTCTGTGCCTCTTGGCTAGAAAAAACATTACCAAGATAAAATTAACTTACATTTAGATACAAGTAGAATCTGATAATACAAGAGCTCTCCAGAATTCAGTAAGAGGATCAGATCAATGGATAATTAATTTCATTTTATGTTAATGAAAGCATGGATTACTTCTCTGAAAAGAAAAGGAAAATGGTTATGTTTTGGGGTAAATGGAAATTCAACTCAAGAAAATGTAGTGAGTGTGATGCTTAGTTTATCAGCGGAATCTAATGTTCCATAAGCTATGCTTTTTCTTCACAAAGATACCATAGGAAATAGTAAAATAAATGTAGTGAGTGTGATGTTTAGTTTATCATTTGAAATTTGTGCTGTTCTCTTCGCCATTTATAACATAGTGATAGCAAGAGCCTAGTTCAAAGCAGGTGTTTGATAAATAAACTGGAATCATCCCAAGTACATGAAAACTCTTAGTTAGTGTAAGAATGCATGGAAGGATTTGTTT
Source organism: Lycium barbarum (assembly GCF_019175385.1). NCBI lineage: Eukaryota > Viridiplantae > Streptophyta > Magnoliopsida > Solanales > Solanaceae > Lycium > Lycium barbarum. Next base: position 233,080 of record NC_083338.1, on the reverse strand, counting down.
ATGTATATGGGAGGAAAGGGAAATATAGAATTAAACTATGTACATGTAATTGACTAGGTATATGTTGGAATAGTAACCTTTTTATAATAATACCTATAAATACTTATGTACTTATAGTTATTTTGCTAAGTCAAGTTGAGAGAATAACAAGCATTATTCTTCCCTCCACTCGTTTTCCAGGGAATTAGACTGACTGAGAGTGCTCTTCTCCTGAATTTCCAATAAACACTCTGGGCAGAATATGTCAGATAAGAAATACGAGAACAAAAAAGTTTAGGAAATGTGTACCTCTTCCCAGAATTCAGATCCCATGTCTATTATTAGCATTTGTAGGCCTGGTGAACCTTTTAGCAGGTTAATTATCCCCAAAAGATCATCTTCCTTCATTTGTATACTTAACGTGACGCATTTGTGAGTTGAAATCTGAGAAGGAATACGTTTCTTCTCCCTTTGTGCTAGAACCTTGTACCATCAAAATCACAGAATCCACAGGAAAAGCATATGTTTCAGTACACACCAGGACAAGCAAGCTCGATCTGAATTTCATGACAAAGAAATTGTATAATGTGCAGTCAAAATATAAAGACACACAGCCAAGCCGTTAATTTTTTTAACCTAGCCGTACACTAGAACATAAGTAAACATGATAAACTTCTGGCTTGCTTCCTTCCGCTATGATCTAAACCAAACAATGTGGTGCTCCCATAGAGAACTACGTGCTATTGGTCTTTGTCATTTTCTTAACACAGGCCATATTAAGTGGAAGCCAATGGTGCACGGAATTCGAAACTCGACGGGTAATGGGTCCGCCCTTCTACTCTTCTCCACTTAAATATGAGGCTTTTGTATGAGGCAGGGTTCGAATTAGTGACTTGCGCCTAACCCATACAATATGTGTTGCACTCTCACCACTAGACGGAAGCCCTGGGAGCTTTGGAATGAATACTGTTCTGTTCCAAAGAAAAATTACTAGGATAACACTATCTCATTCAGTGATTAGATTTTAGAAAGCAACCTAATGCTCAACAATTGGAGGATCCTATGGAAGATCCCTATAATGTGTTCGATTGGATATCAAGTTTCTACCAATATGTTTGATGTATATATAGTCATGCCTAGAAAAGAAAAAAAAAATCAATTCAAGAACTAAAACAATATACGCCTCACAAAGACACACAACAAAAAGACCTTACAAAAAATCCAAAAAGAAAGACTAGATATATATTACTACTTGTTTAGCAAACTAACCTCAATGCACCAAGTGCCCAAAGTCAACCTCTCAGCATGTTTAAGGCTCCTAACTAACTCCATCAGGTTGTCTTGCTGCCGTTTTAAGTTCTTCTTTCCACTAATCAAACAAATATGTGGACCAAAATCGACGTTGGCATGAACGACGGATGACACATTCATCAAAATACACTTCCTATAAAGAGATCCTAACACGTGCAGAGACTGAACATTGGGGGCTGAAATTCTCATGACGGGACCATGTTCATACACAAATGATTCACACTCACATACAATCAGCACTCTTAAAGAAGGAGAATCAAAATTCAGATCATCATATCCGCAGCACGAATCCAACTCAAGGAATTCCAGTTTTGGAGCACCCACCATAATCTTATGAATTGTGTGATCCCACAACACTGAGAACCGAAGGGTTAACTTTGTCAACAAGTTCCAGCTTATCTGCATACCAGGTATAAGCCTGCAGCTCCACATGCTCAACGTCTTGAGCGACGAATTGCAATACACACACTTAGGTGGCAACCATTCGCAACAGTCTGAATCAAAATCTAGAAAGAGCTCTTCCACATTGTTCTTTGCAGCATACAAAATCCATCCATCATAATCTTTACAAGAACTAGCATTCAAAAAGAGACGAATTCTAAGTCTTCTGATCTTACAAGTGCCACGAGAAAGCAAGGTCCGATTCACAAAGTCCACAAAACCGTGATTAGGAAAGGAATCTCTCCGATCAAAATTAAGCTCCTGGATAATAGTCCACAGGTGCGGCCAGCGTTTGGAGAGAACGGCCGTTTTGACAACATCTCTCGCGGTCAGGAACGAGAGGATGTGAAGCAGTACCGATTCAGGCAGCGCACTAAGTCGATCCATACGGGAAAGGAGTGAACTTTGAGCACAAGCTCACTAATTTATTATTGGCAAAATCCTCTTCGCTCCATGTAGTTATCTTGAGTGCTTCAGGAATATGGTCAAAAGGTGAGTATATTCCACTGAAGGATTAGATTTTCCAGAAATGATAAAAGGAAAAAGTTTTAATCTTTTATCAACAAAGTAAATGGTGATTGCAGCTGACTAATAAGAGATGAGTCACATCATGCTCAGCTAAAATCAAACAAATTTCAAGCTATGATCACAATCTTAATACCCCAAAACTCATTGTATCAACTACAGTAAAAATAAGCAACAATCAAGATCTGCAACCCCAAAAGTTCTAATCTTTAATTCTTTACCAAACAATCAAAAAAGAAAATAAGATGGTGATTACAGCAGACTACTAAGAGATCACTCCCATCATATTTAGCTAACATCAAACAAATTTCAAGCTATGAACACAATTTAATACACCAAAAGAGTTCAATTATATCAACTATATAGTACAAATTAGCAACATTCAAGAATCTGCAACCCCAAAAAGACAAGATAAATGGATCAATTGTCAGCAAGCAGACCTTTTTTTCTTATTTCTTGGGATTCTTGAAAAAAAGCATATGAAAATCAAATGAGACATAGCATAGCATAGCATAGCTACTGTAGCTATCAAGAAAAAGCAAAGAAGAATCATTTACCTGATGATGTCTGTAGAGTGAAGTAAACAAGTGAAAACACTCCTTCTGCTTTTTAAAGTAATGGCCACGATACTTTTTCACTTTTTCTCGGAATATTTTTGAACATCAAATTGTTACTCCTCTGTGCCAAAAAAAAACTTTCTCCTTTCTTTTTTATCTATTCTAAACAAATTATTTCCTTTTTATATTTAAAAATAATTTAACTTTATAAAATAATTTACAGTTACATAAATATCTAAAACTTATTTTAGACCATACATTTTAAAAGACTTTTTTTATTTCTTAAATTTTATGCCAAATTAAAAAAGAGCAATCTTTTTAGGACGAAGGGAGTATAATTTTTTAAAATTCAACTTAATTTGAAAAACTTCAAAAAAATTATTTTCACAATTTTCACTTCAAATTACTCACAAAAATTCAAATACAACTTCAATTTATATTTATGTCCAACACACCTCTAATTTTTAAGTACTACTTTCAACTTAAAAACAAATACGTCCTCCGTCTCAATTTATTTGATATTTTTTGCTTTTCGAGAGTCAAACGAATTGTTCTCGAAATTTTTTCATATGTCTTTTAAAGATTTTAAATTATTAATTATGGAGACTTATAATTCTTTTTACACAATTTCCAAATATGTAAATTTTATTTCAATATATAAGTTATAAATAAGGTAAATAGTAGCTAACTTGGACTCTGCAATCTACAATTATTATTCCACCCAAATTATGAGCTTGTTTACCAAAAATACAAAGGATTCCCGTTTCTTGGATTTAACTTTTAACCATTCCTGTGTTATACATATTTTATTTCTTCAACGTCATTGAAGCAATGAACAATATACACACACCATTGAACTAATCCCATGCTATGTTACATGTGAAACTCTTCATATATTTAGGTTTGTTTTAAAAAAAATAAAAATTAGAGATGCAGAAGTAATAAAAGTATCAACAATGATTCTTTATTTTGACAACTAGGCCAAAAAGATTATTTTATCTCACTTTTGAAATTAATTGTCAGAAGTGTAATATGATCAACTCGATAGCTATTAAAATAATGTCAAACTTCTAGGCAAGTGCGAGTCAACTTCATGTATAGTTTTCTTCAAATTGAAAAAGATTAAATTATAATTCCTCAATGCAAAACTTCTTATTTTCTTAATTGCCACTAAAAGTGCATCCAAAGTTCTAAAGTTCAAGAATTAGAAGTGGGGAGATAGTAAGGGAGGGCTATGACCAGTTAAAATTACCTGACTGTGTAAAAAAGATTTACACCGTCGATCTATATTAGTTCGACTCTTTACTTTTATTTTTCGCAAGAAATAGAATAAAATTAAATATCATTTTAGTCGCCAAATTTACCTTAAAAGTAAAATACTTCCCCTAACATTGAATAATTAACATTTCATTTTATTTCAACTGTCGCACATTGATCATAACTTTGAAACAGTTGACCGATCGTCGAAGTGGTAAAATGTAATTTTACTTATAATCTTAATTAGTGTTATCACTGAAATGTTTTGGGGGAAATGGGTACATTTAGTGGGTTTTTTAATTAAAGGGATAGGTCGAGTTAAAAAAAGAAAATAATGTGGAGGATTTCATCTAATTGAGGGGTAATTTTGTTAACTTTAGTAACGGCAGGGTATAAATAGTCCCAACTTGTAACGGAGGCCAAATTTGACTCTTAAACGAAAGTAGAGGGGTATTTTTGACCCTTTCCCTTAATTTTATGTCAATGTGATGGATTTATCATATATTAATATAAAGAAAATGATCAATCTTACCCCACTAAACTTTGAGATATGAGCATGAGATAACACTAAATTATTTATTTCTCTTTTCGGTGAATTATCTTTGGTGGTAAGAAAATATGGTCCATATCAAGATTTAGCAAGCATTACAATTTTCTTCATGAAGGGATAATGAGTACCAAGATGAAGCTTTAATTAGCATACATGCACAAAGATTTTATTAGTCTCCGACATTCTTTTGTGTGTTTGAAGAAATTAAATATATTAACATATTGGCTATTGTTATCATGCTTTTAGTATTTACGATAATCAGTATATCAAACTCTGTTGAAAGATGCTCATAATGTTATAACAAGAGGTTCCTTTACTTGGTTGGGGAAGCCATTTTTTTGTAGAAGCTATTCATCTGGAAACTAGTGTCGTAATGAAATTTGTTGACGATACAGATTTAAAAATATCATGTAATAGGTTTTCATTTTCAGTACAAGACTCAAATATCTTAGCAATATTTTCAACCAGAGAAGACCTTCACAAAATAGCAAAAGTTCATCTTACAAAAGCATGTTTGAACAAAACAAGATGTCTGACCTCAAAGAAATAAAATACAATATATACAGCTTCTGAACAGTCGATGCATATAGTTCCATCAGAGAACAAAATGACTATATGTTGTCACTTAAGAAGTGTAACGACTGCCCGGGAAGAAGCTCTAGGCAGGCTTAGTAATCTCTGAGCTACTTCCAGCAAGGACTCTGGTGAATTTACGTCTAAATCCCTTCTAGCTATAATTACGAGATTCTCCAGTACCCTCCCGTTCTTCAAAATGAACTCTAGAAATGGAAATACTGCGTGTTGTGCCACAAATTTGGTAAGCTTGACGGTCTTCAAATGATGCAGACATCCGACGTGCTTTGCTTGTGATGCTAAGTAGTCTGCGCCATTAGAATTGCACAAGTACTCCGTGGCTTTTGTCAACTAGAAGAACATTACCAAGATAAATTTTACTATTATTTTGATTAGAAACACAAACTAACAGTACAAATGATCTCCAGAAGCCAGTAGAGGATGAAATCAATGGATAATTTTATTTTTATGGATAACGAAAGCATTGATTAATTCTCGGACAACAAAAGGAAAAGGGATTTATTCAGGAGAGAAAAAAAAACATTAGCTAAGAAAATGTAGTCAATGCGATATTTTGGTTTATTAACCGAAGCTAAATCTTAAAAAGCATGAACAAGTGTCTTGGTTCATTTGTACTTTGAGTTATCCTAGGTGCTTAAGTCTATTGTTTGTGCGTTATAATTGAAGTGTGTCGTTTGAGTTGAGCTATCTTAGACGGTTTAGGGAGTATAAGGATTGATGTAGCAGCTATACCTATGTGAGTCTAGTCTGTTCTTTTATAAGAGTTGAGTTTTTCAAAATGTTACTCCATTTTATGGGTCTTAGTTTGACTGGACACAGAGTTTAAAAAAGTAAAGAAAACTTTTAAATCTTTTGGTCTTAAACAAATAATGTGTGTAATGTACCAAAATAAACTTTGAATCTTTTAGTCTTAAACATGAATTGTAGGATGTTGATTTAGAGAGTTAAAAAATATAGAAAGTTGTATTCTTTTTTAAACAGACTAAATATGAAAGTAAAACACAAAAATTGAAACAAAGTGAGTATAAGCACGCTTTGTACTTATCTCTCTCTTCTATTCTCGTTGTGCCTTATAGATAGTATTACTCTCTTTTTCATTTATAATAGTGTGTTAACAACTGTCATGGACCATAAAATCTTCACCCTAGATTTTTTAACCAGAACAAAACTGTACTATCTCATTGATTAACAAGGTGTCTTTAGTACCATATCAAGGTGCGATGTTGCAAAAATTATTGAACTTAAGTGGAGGTGTAGAGTAGTGTGTTGAAAGTATTTTGGAGGCAACAAATCCATTAGCTGCTTCTGTATAGTGAGCGCCATCCCAGCTAATGTACTTGGATCTATCCTCACAGATTGTGTAATTTCCTTGCCCACATTTGTTGTTTGATTCAAAGTTGAATGGTTGCCCTCCATATCCACAACACGCCATCAATGGATTAGGTGTTTATATCAAACCACACAATCAGTTTGGTTCTACACACTGACGGTGTGGAAAGTATCTACAAGTTCATGTTATAAGGTAATTACAAGTAAGTATGTGTTTGGTTGATCAATTTAAAAAATATTTTTGCCAATATTAGAGTAATAATTTGTGCTTAGCCAAGGTTTCAAAAGTGTTTTTAGGCTCGTCCAAATTCCTCAACTTTCTAAAATAAGAACTTTTGATTTCTTAGAAACTTGGCCGAACAAGCAGTAAATCTCTTTGATACACAATAGATAAAATAGCAACCAACATATTATAATATGTTAAAATATACTGATCATGTAATATTGTCAGTGTATATAACTTAAAATCCTCAGTATAAATATAGTTCTTTTAAAAATTTCTAACATGTATATTAGTTCATTATATACTAGTATATGTTTTTTTTATGAGGAAAGAAACAGAGACTTACCATAACCAGAAGCGTTGGCAATGAGATCATATTTGATGGAGAAGATATCAACATACACAATGGTGATATTCTTCAATTCATCTCTTAATTTTTCACAAAGGAATTGTAGTTTGTCATTGAATATTTTTGCACCTTCATTTAGAGAAACTAAGCATCCGTGCTCATCATAATCATTCTCATATTTCTTATAAGTTGCAAGTGATTTAGGCAAGCACCCTAATGGCCCTGTATTGTGTACCCAAAAATACTTTCCACCTTGTTCATAAATTGCCTGCAAATTCAATATAAAATTCAACAAATCCAAAAAATAAAATAATAATAATAATAGTAAAGGAAAAGGGCAAAAAGCAAAAATAAAAAATTCACTATGTACCTTTATAGCATTTTCAATTTCAGAAATGATATCAGGAATTTTGAGGCTAGCTTTTTCATATGAGAGACCACCAAATATTCCATCCAAATCATTTTGTCCAATATCAATTGTGTAAAGTGCATTCCTTAAATCTTCATCTCCTAGTAAATTTCCATCACCTAAGAAGACATCAATAGTTGAATGGTGCAATTATTGTCTTTAGTAATATGAGCAATCTTTAAAGCCAGTTAATGTATGGTCCAAAACTAGATGGATTCAAACTCATAACGTGCATCTAACACATCATGAACTATGCTCTCTAGAACAAAGCTTTAAGGGGTGATAGAATTATTGTCTTGCATCTATATTCCATTTTTCTCTGACACCCAATCATATTGCTTTAGTTTGATATATATACCTTTGTCAAATAACTCAAGAGAAAGAGATTGAAACCGATGGAATTGGGCAATTTGGATTGGCAAATTGAAAGAAACTAATCTTGGAAGAGTTTTAGAACCAGCAATAGCAAAATTAACACCATTTTTGAAGTTTGTGCCTATTGACTCCATAAATGGAGTTAAATACTCATTTCCCACACTTTCACCTGCAAAGAAAATAATGAAAATCAAATAAATAAATCAATAAACAAAAAATGATCACAAGGCCAGAAAAAAAAAAAAGGATAAACAGAAAATAAAACACTATTGGATACTATTTCATTCTTAACCAGCGATTTCGGGTTTGAGTCCTTATTATGTAATTGCCTTTGGTAAGAAAGGCTTTACTCCCAAAAATGGGACTTATCAACACGAATTCAAAAGCGGGTAACAACCATCAGCTGAAAAATAAAAAATTCACAATTTCTTACAGGTAAAAATATTTGAAAAATGATAATAAAAGAGAGACTAATTTAATTATCTAATGATATCACATATGGTTGTGAAACAATAGATACTCTTCTATTCTTAATCGACAGTCTAGAATTCGAGTCCTGAGTATATGATTATATTTCAAAGCGCTTTATTAAAGCAAATATCAAACATCGGGTGTGTATCATTAAACCAACTTACATAGAAAATTAATAATTAATCTGCCATCACACATTCGACCAGCTAAATCATGATTAAAGGTGCGTGCTTTTGGAAGTTGTCCGATCATGCCACGTACTATAACAGAGCCACCTGTATCAGAATTTGAATCTCCAAAATTTATAATTACTAAATTTTTATTGCACAGTGAATCAACAGATGAAGGGAAAAAAAGACCAAGTAAAATGGAAATTGCAAAAGAGAGAAGACAAAATATTCTTTCCTTCAAATCCATCATCAAACATCCTTTTTAGAAAACAAACCCTGATCAAATTTGAGTAAAATTGAGGCTAAAAATAGATTAAGTGATAATTTATCTCTAAAAAAGTTGTAAAAGTAACTATGCGAAGATTGATTTCTCTTGATATTGAATTAAAAAAACTATTTTGATCCCATTCACAAAATAAAAAGAAGAATTTTATGAACATAAACAGTGTAAGGTTAGTTGATATTAGATAAACAAAATAAGAAATTTTATGTATACGTAATTAAGTATGGTCTGAATTCTATAACAGATAACATAGAAACCAACAAGAGTAACTGCTATTTATTGGTGACGATTTTAATGAATTGTTAAACTGAAACAAAACTGAAGATAATGGCAATTTTAGAAAACCTTACAACTTTCATGTCATTTATTATGAAACTAAACATAAATAAAGAATCAAGTAACTGAAAAGAAAAAGTAACTGCAAGGAAAATATTCTGAAATATTGGAGTTTAGATATCAAGAAAGCCTAAAGATCTTTTTATTTTATGCTTTAGAAAACGGGGATACTTGTCATATCTACTAAAGCTATTTACATACAATCCCACGACAAACATCGCTTCAAGGAAAGCATTCCGCACGTGTTTAAAGACTTCAATTTTGTGTTCTTAATTCATGTTTTCAAGCCTTAATTAATCTTTAGTGTTCTTCTTCACATATATTTTTATAACAATCAGATGATTCAAGGACTTGACAACAAGCCTAAGGGGATATACACTTAAATTTAACCTGAGGCAACACATTATATAATCTCAAGGAGACAAGAAACATCTCAAAAGTATTTCTAGAAAGAAAGATATTTACCTACACATAATGCAATAGTTCATATTACAAAAGCATGTTTGACAGAAATAAAACACAATCCTTGCAGCTTCTTAACAGCCGATGAATGTAGTTCCATCGGAGTACAAAGCGACTTAATGTTGTCAGTTGAGAAGCGTAACGACTGCCTGGGAAGAAGCCCTAGGCAGGCTTAGTAATCTCTGAGCTACTTTCAGCAAGGACTCTGGTGAATTTGCATCTATCCCCCTTTTAGCTACGATTACGAGATTCTCCAGTACCCTCCCGTTCTTCAAAATGAACTCTAGAAATGGAAATACAGAGTGTTGTGCCACAAATTGGGTAATCTTGACTGTCTTCAAATTATGCAACAAACATTTGATGTGCTTCGCTTGTGATGCTAAGTAGTTTGCACCATTAAAATCTGCTAACTCTGTGCCTCTTGGCTAGAAAAAATATCACCAAGATAAAATTTACTTACATTTAGATAGAAGCAGAAACTGATAATACAAATGATCTCCATAAGTCAGTAAAAGATTAATCAATAACAAGAACAACATACCTAGTGTAATCCCACAAGTGGGGTCTGGAGAGGGTCGAGTGTACGCAAACCTTACCCCTATCTCGTAGAGATGGAGTGTTCGTTTCCGATACGGGAATAAGGAATAACGAAAGCAGTAAAAACAACGAAATAATGCGATAGGAAATGCAGTACCAGAGGATTAGATCAATGGATAATTAATTTCATTTTATGTTAATGAAAGCTTGGATTACTTCTCTGACAAGAAGAAGAAAATGGTCTTTTGGGGGGTAAATGGAAATTAAACTCAAGAATATGTAGTGAGTGCAGTGTTTTCTTTTTTCAAACTGAATCTAAATTTCCATAAAGTCATAAACTATCCTTTTCTTCACAAAGATACTGTTGGAGATAGTAAACAAAATGTTCGAAGTATGAAGAAGTGTCTTAAGTTCATTTGTATTTTGAGTTGTTCTCTGTGTTGAGTCGAATGCGTGTGTTGTGAAAATTATAATCGAAGTGTGTCTCTTGAGTTGTTACAGATGGTTCATGTAGTTAGGAGTTAAAGGATTGATGTATTAGCTATACATTATAACTAGAAAATGTTATAAGTGCGCTAAGTGCTAGTCTATCTTCCTCCTTAATCCTCTTTATGCCTTGTATATGAAATTTTATCGTTTGAATTGTGTTATTCCCTTCTTCCGTTTATAACATAGTGGTCCTGGTGGCAAGAACCTAGATTAAAGTCTAGATAGTTTCTTGGAGTGATGAATTAATCATGTTCAAAGCTGGTATTTGATAAATAAACTGGACTCATCCCAAGTACATGAGTTTTCTTAGTTCATATATGTTTCCCTTTTCTCCCAAATTTATGAACGAAACCATTCATGCATTCTTACCTTAATCTGAGCAGAATATGTCAGATAACAAAAAGAGAACATGAAAAGTTTAGGAAATGTGTACCTCTTCCCAGAAAATAGATTCCATGTCTATTATTAGCATCTGCAGGTCTGGTGAACCTTTTAGCAGGTTAATTGTCCCCAAAAGATCGTCCTCCCTCATAGGTACACTTAAGGTGACACATTTGTGAGTTGAAATATGAGTCGGAATACATCTCTTCTCCCTTTGTGCTAGAACCTTGTACAATGAAAATCACAGAATCCAGAGGAAAAGTAGATATTTCAGTACATACTAGGAGAAGCAAGTCTGATCTGAATTTCATGACAAAGAAATTGTATAAAGTGCAGTCAAAATATAATTTTTTTTGTCTAGTGTGTTTGGTTCATCATCAAGTTTCTACCACTGTGCTTGATGTATATAGAATCATGTCTTAGAAAGCAAAATAAATCGGAGAACTAAAGCAAGCTTGTAATAATTACTTCACTCTGCTCCACAGGTTAATACACTCAGGGGTCGTAGGGGTCGTTTGGTCTGATGGATAAGCAAAAATAGTCCCGGAATAAAAATTTAGTACCATCTTATCCCAAGTTTGGTTGGAATAAAATCCTAAAAAAACTAATCCCGGGATTAGTTATCCCACGATTGTAGTTTTATTTTTATCCCACATTGAGGGTGGGATAACTAATCCCGGTTCCCGGGATAACTTGTTCCCCAACCAAACGAGCCCTCAATATACATCTAACAAACACACAACAAAAGGACCTTATAAAGAATGCAAAAAGAAAAGACCAGATGCATATTAGTACTTGTTTAGAAAACTAACCTCAACGCACCAAGTGCCCAAAGTTAAGCTCTCAACATGTTTAAGGCTCCTACCTAACTCCATTAGGTTGTCTTGCTGCCATTTTAAGTTCTTCTTTTGTCTATCAGAATGAGTATATGGATGAAAATCAAGGGTGGCACGAACAACGGATGGCACATTCATCAAAACAAGCTTCCTATAAAAATCTCCTGACAGGTGCAGAGACTGAACATTGGGGGCTGAGATTCTCATGACGGGACCAAGTTCATACACACCTGATTCACGCTCACGTACAATCAGCACTCTTAAAGAAGGAGAATCAAAATTCAGATCATCATATCCCCAGCATGATCCCAACTCAAGGAATTCCAGTTTTGGAGCACCCACCATAATCTTATGAATGGTGTGATCCCACAACACTGAGAACCAAAGGGTTAACTTTGTCAACAAGTTCCAGCTTATCTGCATATCAGGTATAAGCCTGCAGCTCCACAAGCTCAACGTCTTGAGCGACGAATTGCAATACACACACTTAGGTGGCAACCAATCGCAACAGTCTGAATCAAAATCTAGAAAGAGCTCTTCCACATTGTTCTTTGCAGCATAAAAAATCCATCCATCATAATCTTTACAAGAACTAGCATTCAGAAAGAGACGAATTCTAAGTCTTCTGATCTTACAAGTGCCACGAGAAAGCAAGGTCCGATCCACAAAGTCCACAAAATCCTGATAAGGAAAGAGATCTCTATAATCAAAATTAAGCTCTTGGATAATAGTCCACAGGTGAGGCCAGCGTTTGGAGAGAACGGCCGTTTTGACAACATCTCTCGTGGTCAGGAATGAGAGGATGTGAAGCAGTACCGATTCAGGCAGCGCACTAAGTCGATCCATACGGGAAAGGAGTGAACTTTGAGCACAAGCTCACTAATTTATTATTGGCAAAATCCTCTTCGCTCCATGTAGTTATCTTGAGTGCTTCAGGAATATGGTCAAAAGGTGAGTACATTCCATTGAAGGATTAGATTTTCCAGAAATGATAAAAGGAAAAAGTTTTAATCTTTTACCAAAAAGCAAATGGTGATTGCAGCAGACTAATAAGAGATAAGTCACATCATACTCAGCTAAAATCAAACAAATTTCAAGCTATGATCACAATCTTAATACCCCAAAACTCATTGTATCAACTACAGTAAAAATAAGCAACAATCAAGATCTGCAACCCCAAAAGTTCTAATCTTTAATTCTTTACCAAACAATCAAAAAAGAAAATAAGATGGTGATTACAGCAGACTACTAAGAGATCACTCCCATCATATTTAGCTAACATCAAACAAATTTCAAGCTATGAACACAATCTTAACGCACCAAAAAAAAAAAAACTCAATGATATCAACTACAGTACAAATTAACAACATTCAAGAATCTGCAACCCCAAAAAGACAAGATAAATGGATCAATTATCAGCAAGCAGACCTTTTTTTCTTATTTCTTGGGATTCTTGAAAAAAAGCATATGAAAACCAAATGAGAAATAGCATAGCATAGCTACTGTAGCTATCAAAGAAAAAGCAAAGAAGAATCATTTACCTGATGATGTCTGTAGAGTGAACTAAACAAGTGAAAACACTTCTGCATTTTAAAGTAATGGCCTGGATACCTTTCACTTTTTCTCCGAATATTTTTGAACATCAAATTGTTATATATTTGTGCCAAAAAAAAATTTCTCCTTTCTTTTTTATCTATTCTAAAAAATTTATTCCATTTTTGACTTTATAAAATAATTTACAATTACATAAATATCTAAAACTTATTTTAGACCACACATTTTAAAAGTTTTTCTTTATTTTTTAAACTTTATGTCAAATTAAAAAAAAACAATTTTTTTAGGACGAAGGGAGTATAATTTTTCAAAATTCAACTTAATTTGAAAAACTTCAAAAAATTTATTTTCACAATTTTCACTTCAAATTACTCACAAAAATTCAAAAACAACTTCAATTTATATTTATGTCCAACACACCTCTAATTTTTAAGTACTACTTTCAACTTAAAAACAAATACGACCTCCGTCTCAATTTATTTGATATTTTTTGCTTTTCAAGAGTTAAACAAGTTGTTCTCATAATTTTTTCATATGTCTTTTAAAGATTTTAAATTATTAATTATGGGGACTTATAATTCTTTTTACATAATTTCCAAATATGTAAATTTTATTTTAATATATAAGTTATAAATAAGGTAAATATAGCTAACTTGGACTCTACAATCTACAATTATTATTCCACCCAAATTATGAGCTTGTTTACCAAAAATACAAAGGATTCCTGTTTCTTGGATTTAGCTTTTAACCATTCCTGTGTTATACATATTTTATTTCTTCAACGTCATTGAAGCAATGAACAATATATATACACCATTGAACTAATCCCATGCTATGTTACTGTTACATGTGAAACTCTTCATATATTTAAGTTTATTTAAAAAAAAAAAATTAGAGATGGAGAAGTAATAAAAGTATCAACAATGATTCTTTATTTTGATAACTAGGCCAAAAAGATTATTTTATCTCACTTTTGAAATTAATTGTCAGAAGTGTAATATGATCAACTCGATAGCTATTAAAATAATATCAAGCTTCTAGGCAAGTGCGAGTCAACATTCATATATAGTTTTCTTCAAATTGAAAAAGAGTAAATTATAATTCCTCAATGCAAAACTTCTTATTTTCTTAATTGCCACTAAAATTGCATCCAAAGTTTTAAAGTTCAAGAATTAGAAGTGGGGAGATAGTAAGGGAGGGCTATGACCAGTTAAAATTACCTGAAAAGATTTACACCGTCGATGTATTTTAGTTCAACTCTTTACTTTTTATTTTTTGCAAGAAATAGAATAAGATTAAATATCATTTTAGTCGCCAAATTTACCTTAAAAGTCAAATACTTCCCCTAACATTGAATAATTAACATTTCATTTTATTTCAACTGTCGGACATTGATCATAACTTTGAAACAGCTGACCGATCATCGAAGTGGTAAAATGTAATACTTATAATCTTAATTAGTGTTATCACTGAAATGTTTTGGGGGAAATGGGTACATTTAGTGGGTTATTTAATTAAAGGGGCGGTCGAGTTAAAAAAAGAAAATAATGTGAAGGATTTCATCTAATTGAGGAGTAATTTTGTTAACTTTAGTAACGGCAGGGTATAAATAGTCCCAACTTGTAACGGAGGACAAATTTGACTCTTAAACGAAAGTAGAGGGATACTTTTGACCCTTTCCCTTAATTTTATGTCAATGTGATGGATTTATCATATATTAATATAAAGAAAATGATCAATCTTACCCCACTAAACTTTTAGATATGAGCATGAGATAACACTAAATTATTTATTTATCTTGTCGGTGAATTATCTTCGGTGGTGAAGAAAATCTGGTCCATCATGAATACCAAGGTGAAGCTTTAATTAGTATACATGCACGAAACTTTTATTAGTCTCAGACATTCTTTTGTGTGTTTGAAGAAATTAAATATATTAACATATTGGCTATTGTTATCATGCTTTTAGTACCGACGTCAGTATGGAATATCAAACTCTGTTGGAAGATGCTCATAATGTTATAACAGGAGGTTCCTTTACTTGGTTGGGAAGCAATTTTTTTGTAGAAGCTATTCATCCGGAAACTAGTGTCATAATGAAATTTGTTGACGATACAGATTTAAAAATATTATGTAATAGGTTTTCATTTTCAGTACAAGACTCAAATATCTTAGCAATATTTTCAACTAGAGAAGACCTTCACAAAATAGCAAAAGTTCCATCTTACAAAAGCATGTTTGAACAAAACAAGATGCCTGACCTCAAAGAAATAAAATACAATATATACAGCTTCTGAACAGCCGATGCATATAGTCCCATCAGAGTACAAAATGACTATATGTTGTCACTTAAGAAGTGTAACGACTGCCCGGGAAGAAGCTCTAGGCAGGCTTAGTAATCTCTGAGCTACTTCCAGCAAGGACTCTGGTGAATTTACGTCTAAATCCTTTCTAGCTATGATTACGAGATTCTCCAGTACCCTCCCGTTCTTCAAAATGAACTCTAGAAATGGAAATACCGCGTGTCGTGCCACAAATTTGGTAAGCTTGACGGTCTTCAAATGATGCAGACATCCGACGTGCTTTGCTTGTGATGCTAAGTAGTCTGCGCCATTAGAATTGCACAAGTACTCTGTGGCTTTTGTCAACTAGAAGAACATTACCAAGATAAAGTTTACTATTATTTTGATTAGAAACACAAACTAACCGTACAAATGATCTCCAGAAGCCAGTAGAGGATGAAATCAATGGATAATGAAAGCATTGATTACTTCTCGGACAACAAAAGGAAAAGGGATTTATTCAGGAGAAAAAAAAAATTAGCTAAGAAAATGTAGTCAATGCGATATTTTGGTTTATTAACCGAAGCTAAATCTTAGAAAACTGTACTTCACAAAGATACTGTTGGAAATAGTAAACTTAAAAAGCATGAACAAGTGTCTTGGTTCATTTGTACTTTGAGTTATCCTAGGTGCTTAAGTCTATTGTTTGTGCGTTATAATTGAAGTGTGTCGTTTGAGTTGAGCTATCTTAGACGGT
The DNA here is from genome assembly GCF_019175385.1 of Lycium barbarum. Lineage (NCBI taxonomy): Eukaryota > Viridiplantae > Streptophyta > Magnoliopsida > Solanales > Solanaceae > Lycium > Lycium barbarum. The sequence goes on along the minus strand of NC_083338.1, from coordinate 216,624 downwards.
TTAGGGAGTATAAGGATTGATGCAGCAGCTATACCTATGTGAGTCTAGTCTGTTCTTTTATAAGAGTTGAGTTTTTCAAAATGTTACTCCATTTTATGTGTCTTAGTTTGACAGGACACAGAATTTAAAAAAGTAAAGAAAACTTTAAAATCTTTTGGTCTTAAACAAATAATGTGTGTAATGTACCAAAATAAACTTTGAATCTTTTAGTCTTAAACATGAATTGTAGGATGTTGATTCAGAGAGTTAAAAAATATAGAAAGTTGCATTCTTTTTTAAACAGACTAAATATGAAAGTAAATATGAAAGTAAGACACAAAAATTGAAACAAAGTGATTATAAGCACGCTTTGTACTTATCTCTCTCTTCTGTTCTCGTTGTGCCTTATAGATAGTATTACTCTCTTTTCCATTTATAACAGTGTGTTAACAACTGCCTAGTTTAAAATCCAAAAAATCTCTTTGGAGTGACGAATCAATTTTGAAGGCGGTGTTTGATAAATAAACTAGAATCATCACAAGTACATGAATCTTAGTTCCCGTATTAGGAGATTAATGTAAGAATGCACAAATGTTTTTGTTTATGTATTTCGGATAAAAGGTGTGTCATGTTTTTTCTCCCAAGTTTCCAACAAATCCTCTTGGCAGAATATGTCAGATAAGAAACACAGAAGACAGAAGTTTAGGACATGTGTACCCGGTCATAGAGTTCAGTTCGCATGTCTATTATAAGCGTCTGCAGAGCTGGTGAACCTTTTAGCAGGTTAACTGTCCCCAAAAGATCGTCTTCCGTCATAGGTGCTCTTAATGTAACACATTTGTGAGTTGTAATCTGAGAAGGAATACGTCTACTCTCCTTTAGCGCTAGAACCTTGTACCATCAAATCACAGAATCCATAGGAAAACAAGTAGATATTTCAGTACACACTAGGACAAGCAAGTCCGATCTGAAAGTGAAATTGGATAATCTTAATCCTAGTGATATACTAGAACAAAAGACAACATGATAAACTTTTGGCTTGCCTCCTCGGGATAGGATCTAAACCAAGCAATGTGGTGCTCCCATGGAGCACTATGTGCTATTTGTCTATGCTCATTCGCGTTTACTTTGATACGATTTTACTTCCTCTTTGGTGCTTCGCTCTTTAGGAATTCAGTTACTTGTGCTGACAACTTGGTCATTTTGTCATTGGAGAGCTTAAGAGATTTCTTTCCAATAGATTCTCACCTAAATGGACCTACGAATCAGTTTCTTTTAGTAAGATTTTGCTTACAAATATTGTGCGGTTGAATGAATACGGTTGAGCCAGTGACAGTTCAATTCCTTGTGAGCTTGGGAAATTTGTGCTTACAGTTGTATTTGGAATGAATACTATTTTGTTTACAAAGAAAACTTAGAATAGTACTTGTCTTTTGAATATTAGCTTATAGAAATAACCTAATGCTCAGCAATCAGAGGATCCTACCGAAGATCTCTCTAACGTGTTTGTTTCAACATCAAGTTTCCACCAAATGTGCTTGATGTATATAGAGCTATGTTGCTAGGAATCTCCAAAATGTTGTTGAACCCAGGTCACATCCCCCAAAATTTTACTACTTTTGGAGGACTCAACACGTACCTGGCGGCATTTTTGAAGATTCCGAGCAACATAAATATAAAGTCATACCTAGAAAGCAAATTAATCTAAGAACTAAAGGTAGCAATTTCAACAATTACTTCACTCTCCTCCAAAGGTATACCTAACAAAGACACAAAAAAAGGAAAAAGACTTTTAAAAGAACGCAAAAAGAAAGACCAGATATAGGTTACTTGTTGGTAAAACTAACCTCAATGCACTCAGGGCCCAAAGTTAAGCTCTCAACATGTCTAAGGCACCTAAATACCTCCATTATATTCCTCCGCTGCCATTTTATGGTCTTCTTTCCACTAAGCAAACAACTACGTGGACGAAAATCGACGGTGGCATGAACGACGGATGACACATTCATCAAAATACACTTCCTATGAAGAGATCCTGACAGGTCCAAGGACTGAACTTTGGGGGCTGAAATTCTCATGATGGGACCATAATCAAGCTGATCAAGTGATTCAAGCTCACGTACAATCAGCGTACTTAAAGAAGGAGAGTCAAGGTTCAGATTATCATAGCCCCAACACCAATCCAAAGTAAAGACTTCCAGTTTCGGAGCACCCACCATAATCTTATGAATGTCTTGATCCCCCAACACCGCACACGAGAGGGTTAACTTTGTCAATGAGTCCCAGGTTATTTGCAGATCACGTGTGAACTTGCAGCTCGACAAACTCAATGTCTTGAGTGACGAATTGCGATACACACAGTGAGGTGGGAACCAATAGCAACAATTTTGATGAAATTCTAAGAAGAGCTCTTCGACATTATTCTTTGCAGCATATAGTATCCATCCATCATAATCTTTACGAGAACTATCATTTGAAAAGAAACCAATTCTAAGTCTTCTGATCTTAGAATTGCCACGACAAAGCAAGGTCCGATTCACAAAGTCTGCAAAATCCCGATAAGGATACCATTCATCTTTAACAAAATCAAGAGTTGGGACAATTGTCCACAGATCCCGCCAGTGTTTGGAGAGAATGGCCGTTTTGACAACATCTTTCATGTCCAGGAATGAAAGGATGTGAAGCAGTATCGTTTCAGGCAGCTCACTAAGTCGATCCATAATGGAAAGCAATGAATTTTGAGGAAAAGCTAAGCTATGAGCATCAGATTTCCATCTTTCACCAATTTTTTCTTAGCTCGATCTGTCTCTGCATATGCCATACAATTATCTCATTTCAGGAATATGGTAAAACTGTGAGTTGATTTGAAGGATTAGATTTTCAAGAAATGATAAAAGGAGAAAGTTTTTATCTTTATCAACAAACTAAAAAAATGGTGATTTCAGCAGACTAGTAAGAGATAAAACCCATCACATTCAGCTAAAATCAAACAAATTTCAAGCTATGAACACATTCTTCAAGCAGCAAAAAAAACTCAATGATATCAACTACAGTAAAAATTAGCAACATACATGAATTTATGCCACCCCAAAAGTTTTAATCTTTATCAACAAACAAGAGAAAAAGGGAATATAAATGGTTAATAGCAGACTAGTAAGAGATCACTCCCATCATATTCGGCTAAAATCAAACAAATTACAAGCTATGAACACAGTTTTAAGACACCAAGAAAACTCAATGATATCAACTACAGTAAATTTTAGCAACATTCAAGAATCCGCAACTCCGAAAGTTTTAATCTTTATCAACAAAGGAAAAAGGAAAGAAAAATACATGGTGATTGCAGCATAGTAGTAAGCCATAAATCCAATCATATTCAGCTAAATGAAATCAAAAAAATATCTTAATACACCTAAAGAACTCAATGATATCAACTACACTACAGAATTGGCAACATTCAAGAATCTGCTAAATGTAACAACAAAAGTTTTAATCTTTATCAACAAACAACAAACAAAGGCAGCCGGTGCACTAAGCTCCCGCTATGCTCAGTGGAAGGGTCGGACCACAAGGGTTTATCAACAAACAACAGAAAAAAGAAAAATATAGTTAATAGCAGACTAGTAAGAGATAAATCCTATCATATTCAGCTAAAACCAAACAAATTTCAAGCTATGAACACAAACTTAATACACCAAAAACTCAATGATATCAACTACAGTAAAAATTAGCAACATCCAAGAATCAGCAACTCCAAAAGTTCTGATCTTTATCAACAAAAAAAAAAAAATGGTGATTACAGCAGACTAATAAGAGATTAAATCCCATCATATAAAGCTATAATTAGAAAAAGAAATTCAAGCTATGAACACAATTTAATACACCAAAAGAGCTCAATTATATCAACTATATAGTACAAATTAGCAACATTCAAGAATCTGCAACCCCAAAAAGACAAGATAAATGGATCAATTATCAGCAAGCAGACCTTTTTTCTTATTTCTTGGGATTCTTGAAAAAAAGCATATGAAAATCAAATGAGAAATAGCATAGTATAGCTACTGTAGCTATCAAGAAAAAGCAAAGAAGAATCATTTACCTGATGATGTCTGTAGAGTGAAGTAAACAAGTGAAAACACTTCTTCTGCTTTTTTAAAGTGAGAAGAAGAATTAAAATAATGACCAGGATACTTTTCACTTTTTCCCGGAATATTTTTCAACATTCATATAATTTTTCGAAATTCAACTTAATTTAAAGAATTTTAAAAAAAATTATTTTCACAATTTTCACTTTAAATAACTCATAAAAATTCAAAAACAACTTCGATTTGTATTTATGTCCAACACAACTTTAATTTTCAACTCTAATTTTTAAGTAATATTTTCAACTTAAAAACAAATACCCTCTCCGTCCCAATTTATTTAACACTTTTCACTTTTCGAAAATCAAATAAATTGTTTTTGAGTAATTTTTTATATGCCTTTTAAATATTTTAAATTATCAATTATGGTGACTTATAGTTCTTTTTACATAGTTTTCAAATATATAAATTTTATTTGAAAATTCTTTAAAGATTCTATATTTAAATATACAATCAAAATTAAGAAATTTAACTAAAAAAGTAAAATAAATTAGAACAGAGGGAGTGTTATTTTTTTTGGGTCAAATTTTACAATTCTTATGTCCAAACGCCACTTAAAATCATGGGAAAAAAATAATTTTTCTCTCTCTACTTGAAATGCTCTCGGCGCACGATTAGACTCCTGCTAACGTGCACCTTCGAGCTTCCATGGCTAAGAGAGGGAGACCAAGAAAAGATACACTACCTACAGAGCAAGGATGCACTGTAAACATCAGTAATGTTGATAGAGGCAAAGGAGTTACAGCTAACCCACAAGGGCATACAGTTGGGAAGACACCTATGCAAAAGGGAAGTGCAACAGTGGCGTTGTTGACACCCAATTTTGTCCCGCCTCTCCTCCGAAATACCTATTTACGCCTCTAATATTTTTAAAAAAATTAAAATATATATATAGTCATTTTTTACTAAATTATCAACTTCTCATCAATACCGGCACTTTATTATTCTATTGCAGTTACTATTGTTGTTGTTGTTATTATTATTATTATTATTATTATTATTATTATTATTATTTATTACTATTATTATAATTCACAATTTTATCATTTTTTACCAGCTTACGCACACGCATCGCATTTATCTTTTTTGTGTAATTAAATAATAGTATTTATTTTACTGTGGATTTTCAAAATATTATTGCACGGCTATTACAACGCCATTTTTTTTATATCTGAGCATTAATGATTGCATATCTCATATTGAGCGATATTTTAACACAAGTTATTTAAACAGGTCTTTATTTAAATTTAGAAGCCAAACTATTTTTTGTGCACGTAGTCCGTATTTTTGACTTACCGGACCCCAAATCAAAGTCCGATTAACTCTTAATATTTTTTGGACTAGACCATGTTTTTTATCTCAATTTTTAGACCAGTACATGTTTTAATTCACTAGTCCATCCTTTTAAAACCCAGTCTAAAATTGACCCGGTCCACAAATGGACCGGGTCCGATATATTTTCATCAAAATAAGGGAAACCTAAAAAGGGTTCCCCTCATTTTTTTCCTCCGCCGCTCCCTTCCTCTTTCTCTCTCTCTTCGCTCCCTCTTCTCTCATCGACAGCCCCACCACCGCCGCTCCTCTTCGTCATCTCTCGTCCCCACCACCGCCGCCTGCACCCCGCTCCCACTTCCCTCTGTTCCCCACTTCTTCTTGTTCCCCCCGCTCCTCTCTCTCTTCCTCTCAAACGAAAACCCCAATACACCCTATAAATAATTGGATCTTGATTCGGTGAAAAGGGAGGATTTTTGGGATTTGGGGAAACCCCCCAAGAACCTGAAGGACCTTTTGATTCAGAAAACTCCCCAACGAACTGGGATTTTTCGGGTTCACGAAGTTACCTCAAGAAGTAAAGGATTTTTGGATGGGTGAAATCCCTCAAGAACAGAGGATCTTTGTTCGTTTCATAAATATTCCTCCAAGAATCCGTTTTCTTTTAGCCGTAGAAACCCCTGAAAATTAAAGGTTGGAGAACCCCCAAAATTGCCTTACAAAAACGAGCTAGTGGAACCCGAAATCCCTAAAAAATAAGGAGGATCTTTTGATTCAGAAAATCCCCTCAAAAACTTAAGCTTTCGAATCGGTGAAACCCCCAAAAGAATAGGACCTTTTGATTCAGAAAATTCCCAAATAACTGATTTTCCGGTTCAAGAAATCCCCTGCAAAGTATATTTTTTTAGCTGTCACAATATTATCTAATATCGATTCAAAAAATACCAAACGTTTTTTTGGTTTATTTTCTGTTGGCTGTTTCGAATTCGAGAGGATATCGACTTAGAACTTGGTGGTGTTTCGAGGTAGGTCGGAGACTCGAAGCCTCACTTCGCTGCACCCGAAGAAGGTAATTCTCCCTCCCTTTTTTGCTTTATATATGTTTTCTGCAATCGTCGCGTAGTTTTAAAACATGCGGATTTAGTTAGGTAAGTTGATTAGCATAATGTTTATGGCAAGATTTGAGTGCTGTTAGCTTTTAAATTTTATTATCGGCATGTGTTAATTTTGCTTTCATCTGCTGAGTATGTAATTTAAGTTTCATGTGGTTAATTAGCTTGTTGGTTTATTTATGCTTAATCTTCATTAATATGGGTGGGATTTGCTCAATCTGATTCAAAGGTGCTTGGCAGCATATGAACTAATATATTTGCTTAATCTTCTCTTTGGCTTAGATTGATGTGTAAATTGATATTGATGCCTAAGGCGTGCTCATGTTTGTTTAAGTTAAGTTCAAGGTCACTTGTAAACTATGGTGTTTGATAGACTGGCATGGTTTTTCTCTGCGATGGGTTGGTTGAGCCATTGTTTGTTTTATTTTCCAAACTATGTTGTTGATACTAGGATAGCATCTTCACGCCTACTGGACCTGAAACTGAATTCATTGGAGTAAAAAATATTTACTTTGATTCAACAAGATGCACTAAACCTTTGCATGCCTATGTGGTCTTTTTTTTTTTTGTATTTTTTTATTTATTATAAGCCTCGGATTGTATTTTCAAAAGAGCTCCAAGCATTTTAAAGTCAATTCAGCATCTGTGGACTTGTGCTCATACTTTGCTGAGTACTGTAATGGTGATTGAAGCTTCTGTTGGCAGGATCTGTTAGTCATGCATCAGATAAACCTGTGGTTTTACTTGGCTATAGTAACAACATTTAGTTTAGGTTCATTATTATCCCCATACTAGTTTAGCAGAAGTCCTATTGGTACAATTGCATATGTTTATTCAGATGTTTTAGTAGTTCAATAAAGAATGTGAATGTTGTTTCAGTTTAGTGTCTCTTTCATATTAAGTTTGGCATAAGCATATTGACCCTTGGTATCTCTGTAGTTGTTGGTTTGATTTGAACCTTGTTTGGCAGTTGTATCATGGTAACCTCACTCAAAATATGAGAATGGCCTTCCTTATTTGATTGCAATATGTTGTTAAGGTCAGCTGGTAATAAAAAAGAAAAAATGAGTTTCAACATGTTAGATTAAGTCATAGTCCAAATTTGTTTGTAGAAGGTCCGGCAGAGTCGAACTGTGATCGTAATGGTCTGAAATGTGATTTGCGTATAAATGATAGGCTCTTCTTTTAAGCCATTTATTTGCCTTGAGCATTGAAACAGAATGGAAATTATGGTGAATAAATAAATGTATACATCTCTTAAGTGTAAATATCTTGTTCAACAGATTTCAACAGAACCAGTAGTTCCAGTACTTTTTTTTGACATCAGAAAATTCATTTTTTGAACCAAGTAGAACTTCTAGGAATCATTTCATCTATGGATTATTGTTAGCCCTGTTTGTATTTCCCACATCATGTTGTATAAGCTAGAAATGACATGTCAAGATTCTCTCTTTTCCAATCAACTGCTGCTGGTAGGCTTTAAAACAGTAGTAAAAATGACTCTAAATTCTAAGTCTTTAAATTTCGGACTGATCTGTTGCTGCTTGATAAAATCATTGTTATAGCTTATTGTTTTGGTTGTTGAGTCTTAAAAGGAAGAGCAGAGTTTAATCAGAGATGGGATCTTGAATCTTAAAATCACTAAAAATGAATCATCTGATCACTGATCGCTTAAAGTCTCTACCCTTCAAAAGCAAGACTGATTTCCTGTCCTTTGCCATATCTTTTAGTGTATAGCATGTGCAAGTCTTGAAGTTACTTATACATTTCTTGGTATCATTTTGAACCTAGCTAAAACTTGATGTTGTTTTTATATCATGCCTGAATAATTGAGCCTGTCTGCTGGTGTTTTTACCAAAACATGATTAGTTGAATAAAATGTTAAGTTAAATGAGTGATGAGTTATCTGAGATTGGTATAAAGCCTATTTGATCATTTGTTGACTTAGACTGATAGAGTGTGATATGATTAAGAGAAATCCTGGTCTAATTTGGAGTAAGCTTAAAATGCCATCCGTGATAACGATATATAGTGTCATTACGTATGCTTAAGAGTTAGTTTAAAGTGGGACCTGAGTATGCTGAATTTGTCTTAATGTGGCTGTTCCTATATGTGGCTGCCTGTTACTATTGTTTACTACAACATACCACCGGCGGTTTGCTGTTTATCTGGTTGAATTACTACTGTTATATATCGCTTTGAAGGCAAAAGAAACTTATTGTTTGAAACCAAACCTATATCTGGGGCCATGTCTTTGGCTAGACATTGTTTGACTATTGTTGGTTGTTGCTCAATTGTTATGGGCTGCTGCTCAGTTACTCTTATGGCTGTTGAAACTCACTTTGTGGCACTTCCCTGTTGCACTTTATGTTACTTTGCTGTTGTTCATTGCTGCTACCTAAGGCTGCTACTTGGTCTGCTTGCTGGTGTTATTTCTTGCTAAAAAATGAACAGATCACTATACTAAAAAATAAAAAAATGAACACATCCTGTACTTGGTCAAAGATCGTTGATTCGAACATGATACTACGCTTGGGTCGATGAAGAGTTGTCTAACTTGAGGCCTCACTTTTAAAAGAGCGGATTTCTATACTCGATATTATTGAAAGGAATAAATATTCTACTGAAAAGAACAATACTATATTTGATCCACACCACAAGTTTTAGTAAGCAGCTGTGTCTATTTACTGTAATGTCTTATATAGGAGTGTTTCGATACAGTTGATGCAAATCGCTGTTGCAATTTTAAGTTTGCAACTCTGCACTTGGTTTGGCAGATCCTACGTCGTAGTATAATAAATTCTGTATTTCAGTTATTTGTTGATCTAAATAATACTATCAAAGCTCGATAATGTATACGCGCACGCCATGTACTGTTCTGTTTATAAGATATATATGCATATACACCAGATATACATCTAATATACACAATCTACCAATCTGTTTCGAGTTTATTTTTTTTTACGTCTAGTCTTATTATTGATTATATACTAATCCTTTTTCTTTTGTTTTATGCATGAACATCGCATACGAGTCCGAGGGACTCGTTCTTCTTCCACATCCGGTGTTGGGCTAAAAGCCCAACGAAATTTCCTTCTCGTGTCCAGCCCTGTCCGCAGCAGCAATATAAAGAAAAAAAACTCACTGGGCCTAAGCCCAATCACGTGAATAGTTCCAGCAATTGGGCCTTAAAATGGTCGGATCCATTTCATCTTTTTCTTTCTCTCTTCCTTATTTTATTGTTGTGTATTTTTATTTGCTTTGAATGGCTAACCTTATCTTATTTTATTAACTCAGATGAATCCTAATGAATTAGTAGATTTAGTTTTAGTAATGGGTAGTCAGTTGAAGGAAGATTAAGATTAATTCCATAAGTTTTGTCCTCTTTTCGTGTTAAAACTATGTATAACGTATAATAATTTCGGGATAATTGAGTTGCAAAGCGGCATTATATATATTTTAAAGGAAGGGGATCATATTTTATATTTTTATCCAAACATTTCAAAACGTCATTAATATGCAAGTATAAACTCAAGTATATTTTATAAATAACTCTTCAAGTTCAAATCAATCATGCATTTAATTAAGCATAGTCAATAAAAGATAATTAAAAGAGAAAGAAAATTCACTTCCTTTTACTTCCCATTTAAAAAAACAGTCTAGATTTTTTTACATAGTCATATTCATATCACACTATCTTATTAAAAGTTCAAATTTGCGAAGTCTTCTATTAAAAACTATTACTCATATGCAAATTATCTTTTACAAGTTTTATTTTAAAAATAGTATTAGTATTTAAAATCATATCAAACATGTCTTTAAGTGTTATTTAGCATTTCAAATCTTCTTTTGCCAAACGGCATTTGAAATTTCCTTTCTATGTAAATTATTATATTTTTCTATCAGTCTTATTCTAGCTAGTATTTCTTGTTTAAAGCCTTAGTAATATCTATAAGTATTATTTTTAATAGTATTATTACATCTTTTTTATCTTAAAAACTTAGCAATAATTTACAGATTATTTTCTTAACATTATATTTGCATTTAGTCTAATTAATTAACCTAAGTTTGGTCGGATAACCGTAAGTTAACGCATTCTAAAGGATGCCTAACCCCTTCCCTTTAGGATAATATAGAGCCCTTACCTAGAATCACACTGGTTAAGCAGACTATTAACGGAGGTTTAGTTTTAACTTTGCCTTAGTTAACATCTAGGTGTCCTAATTCACCGTTAAATTAATTAGGTGGCGACTCCTTAAAACAAAATAAATAGGAATCACCAATACGTCATACTCCCTAATTAACTTCCGGGTTAAAATGGGGTGTGACAGGCGTCTCAGAACCATGTTCAACTATTGCGACGGGAAACAATCGAGACAGAGATTACTCCGATTCCAATGATGAACACATCTGTTCCTGACTCGGAGAAATCGATTCAGCGCAAGGAGGCTAGATCTGAAGTGGGTAATCGAAAAACACCAGTTGAGCTGGAGATGAAGGATACTAGCCAACAAGCAACTCCAACGGAGACTGTTCAGCCTCACGAGATTCCAATTGGTGCTGACGAAGGTAAGCACAAAACGCCGTGGACTAATTTGTTCTCTCAAAATAGAGTTGCTAGCAAGGGTATGCCGCTTGCCTATGTAGCCCCAACTGTTGTCGACGGGAAACCTGTGGTTTATGTGGAAGAGGATGAAGTTAAGCAACAGACTCAGAATTGGATGAATGCTTTAGTAGTCTATACAATGGGTGACACACCGAGCTATACTTTTATGAGTAACTACATTGCTCGCAATTGGAATACTGTGGCCTGCCCCGAGGTATATTACCATGACGAGGGATATTATATCGTCAAATTTCAAAGCCCAGAGGATAGAGATGAGATTATGTTTGCTGGCCCTTATACAATGAACAGTATACCTCTTGTATTGCAATTTTGGACTCCGGAATTTGATTTTCATGAAGAATATCCTCGAACAATGCCGTTATGGGTGAAATTCCCTACCCTGCCTATGATCTATTGGGGACCTAGAACACTTGGTAATATTGCAAGTAGATTGGGTAATCCTTTATTTGCGGATGAATGTACAGCAAAGCAGAGTAGGGTCTCTTACGCTAGGGTACTGGTTGACATGGATGTTACGCAAGAACTTCCAAGAGAAGTGCAAATTGTAGATTCTAAGGGCAATTCCTTCAGGCAGGATGTGGTATATGAATGGTGCCCTAAGTATTGTCCTAAGTGTCTAAAGTATGGGCATATTTGTGCAGATGAGATAAAGCGAGGGCCGCCAGCTCCACATAACAAACCAAAGCAGAGAGGCAAAGCACATCAGAAACCATATGTTCAGAGATGGGTAGGAAGGCAAATGCACACATCTGATCCCGGACCATCCACTAATACTCAGAAGCCCATTATAGCAGGGACTGAGCAGCAACAAGAGATAAATGGTACCAGTCCGAGCATGGAGCCAATACAACAACCTGCTGATAAGGATCGATTGGCTGGTCACGCCCAAGGAGGTAACCGCAGGGGCGTTACTTATGCTTCAATGGTTCAACCTAAAGCACTAGGAGGTGAAAAGCAGCAAGCTGGGAAACCACAAACTCACATGAGTAAAAATCAGCAAGGGGTCAGTCTAATTGCACCAATACATCAGGACCATCAGGTGAACACAGATGGTCCTACAGAGGTTCATTCAGTGGGCACTAATCACATACCGAATCAGGGGACGCAGATGATCAGTGTCAATCCCTTTTCACCTTTGGCTGATAGTATTGAGAGTACACAAGCAGCAGCTAAGCCTCCCGAAGGGAGGAAGAAATCTAAATGAATTGGATCGTGTGGAATGTGAGGGGCATGAACAAGCCCTTCAAACAAAAGGAGATGAGGAATTATTTGGTGCAAAATAAAATTAACTTTGCTGGTTTGTTGGAGACAAGGGTTAAGGAACATAATGCAACGAAAATCATGAACAAAATAACTAGAGGTTGGAGTTCGGCAAATAACTATTTAAAGGCGATTAATGGCAGGATCTGGATTTTATGGAAAGCAGCTGATATCCAAGTAACTATTGAGGAAACTCATGACCAACTTATATTATGTCATGTACAGGATAGGAAGACTGATTTTCAAAGTCATATTGCAGTGGTGTATGGAAAGAATACTATTGAAGAAAGGAAGAGTCTATGGGCAGAATTGGGCAGAATAGGCAGTATAATTACCACCCCTTGGTGTATTTGTGGCGATTTTAACACTCCCCTTTCAATTGAAGATAGAGTGGGGGGTCAGCAAGTGACACAATATGAGACCAATGACTTTCGACAAATGGTTGATACATTGAACTTGACTGATATGAAGGCCACAGGCAGAGTGTTGACGTGGACAAACGGGCATGTATGGAGTAGAATTGATAGAGCCTTGTGTAATCCAGCCTGGAACTTGACGTACGGAAGGATCACAGCTGACTTCAAAGAAAATAATTTCTCTGATCATTCTCCCATTCACCTGGCATTCTCATTAGATGAAGCTAGAAAGAGGAGACCATTCAGATTCCTGAATGTATTAACTGCTGATGAGAGATTCTTGGGTATAATTGATGAAGTATGGAAACAACCCACACAAGGATCGTTTATGTTTCAAGTGTGGCAGAAGCTGACTAAGTGTAAAGAACCTCTCAAGGTACTTATGCAAGCTGAGATGGGGAATCTTGAACATAAAATCCAGGAGGCTCGAGATAGGTACAAGCAATACAAATCCAATTGACAAAACATATTGATGAAACATTATTGTTACAAGAAAAAGATGCTATGCAGGAGTTGAACAAATGGTCAGACATCCAGGAAAAAGTATTTAAGCAAAAGTCAAAAGCTCACTGGATTAATGTCGGGGATAGCAATAACAAGTATTTTTTCGCTTGCATGAAGGCTAGAGCAAATGCAAACAATATATCCACTTTGAGGAATGCTCAGGGGAGAACACTGTTGAAACATAGTGATATTGAGGAGGAAATCCTTAGTTTCTATCAAGGACTGTTAGGTACTGCTGCACCTACCCTACCTTGTGTTGATATCACCATCATGAGACATGGCCCTAGCTTGAATGTGCAACAACAAAGGGAAATGATTGCTGTTGTATCTCAAACAGAAATTCAAGAGGCTTTATTTGCCATTGATGACAACAAAGCCCCAGGCATAGATGGATTTAATGCTCACTTCTTTAAAAAAGCATGGGGAATTATTAAAGAAGATGTCACTTTGGCTGTCCAAGAGTTCTTTTTGGAGAGTAGAATGCTGAAGGTAATTAACAACACAGTGATAACACTTATACCAAAATCCTCCCATCCTGAAACCATTAGGGACTTTAGACCTATAGCATGCTGTTCCACATTGTATAAGATCATCTCCAAAGTTATCTCAGCTAGAATCAAGGGAGTGATAGATGGGCTGATAGGAAGTTGCCAGTCTGCATTTATCCCAGGGAGGGTAATCTCAGACAATATTTTGTTAAGTCATGAGTTGGTTAAAGGTTACACAAGAAAACAGCTCTCACCTAGATGTATGATAAAAGTGGATCTTCAGAAAGCATACGATTCTGTAGAATGGAGTTTTATTCAACAAGTATTACAAGAGCTTGGTTTTCCCCATAAGATGATAGCATGGATTATATGCTGCATCTCAACAGTGAGCTACACCTTTCTAGTTAATGGAGGATTAACACACACTATGCAAGCAAAGAAGGGACTTAGACAAGGGGATCCCATGTCCCCTTATGTCTTTGTGCTGATTATGGAATACTTGAACAGGTGCCTAGGGACTCTGCAGTCAATACCTGATTTTAATTTCCATCCAAGGTGTGAAAGGCTAGGAATCACTCATTTATGCTTTGCTGATGATCTCCTCTTGTTTGCAAGAGGAGATACGGGGTCTGTCATGCTCTTAAAGGAGAAATCCGACCTCTTCTCGGCTGCTTCAGGATTGAAGGCAAATCTGTCTAAAAGCCAGGTGTATTTTGGTGGGGTGTCTAATAGAGTCAAAGAGGAGATTTTACAAGTCTTGGGGTACGAGATAGGGGAACTACCTGTTAAATATCTAGGGGTTCCTTTATCAACTCGAAGACTCAATATAACCCAATGTATGCCACTAGTGGATAAGATGACTGCTCGGATAACATCTTGGATGGCCAAGGGGCTCTCCTATGCCGGGAGAATTCAAATGATCAGATCTGTGTTGTTTGGGATCCAATCTTACTGGGCTCAAGTGTTCCTACTTCCACAAAAGATCATTAAGCTTATTGAAGCAATATGTAGAAGCTACTTGTGGACAGGGCAAACAACGGTATCAAGAAGAGCTTTGGTGGCATGGGAAAGAGTGTGTTTGCCTCAGGCTGCAGGGGGTCTAAATATACTCAACATGAAACTATGGAATCAAGCGGCAATTAGTAAACTTTTATGGGCATTGAGCCAACATAAGGAGAAGCTTTGGATTACTTGGGTGCACACTTATTATATAAAAAATCAGAATATGTTCACAATGGCAATACCAAAACAGGCATCATGGATGGTGAAGAAGATCCTAAATATGAGGAAGTATTGGCACACAATCATTGCTAGCCCCACTTTGGTCAAAAAAGAGAAATTTCACATACAAGCAGCTTATATAGCTTTGAGAGGACCTGTAACTGAGGTAGCTTGGAGTAGTCTGATTTGTCACTCAGTTGCAAGTCCCAGGACAGTGTTCATTCTCTGGTTAGCTTTGCTTGGCAGGCTTAGAACACAAGATTTACTGATCAAATGGGGCATTGATGTCAACGGAACATGTGTGCTATGCAACAATGGGCTGGAAACACAAGAACATTTGTTGTTCCATTGTTGCTTCTCTAAGAAAGTATGGCAGGAGATGTTAAGCTGGCTAGGGTGGAGCAGAAATGTGGGAAACTGGGAACAAGAGTATACTTGGGTGCAACAGGCTGCTAAAGGAAGGAGGCCACAACATGTGCTACTGAAGGCTTGCTTTGCTACTACTGTTTATGGAATCTGGATTGAACGTAATACACGGCTATATCAGAATAGAAGCATAACCAGTGAGAAGTTAATTCATGAAACAAAAACTTCTATCTGTATTAGAGTTCGAAATAATAAGAGGTTGTTTGAATATATCAGTAAGTTGTAAATAGATTACTGAGAGGTATAGAAATCTTGAATTGAGGGCAGTCTAGGTAGAAAGTATCAGGGGTAATGAGTTTATCAGGTAGGGAGAAGACGAGGTTGCTTTGATTTTGTTCAAAAGGTTGGCTGGTTAGCTAACAGTTGCTTTGTATAGACACACTTGGTGATTAATAAAATATCTCTTTAATTGCCAAAAAAAAAAATCATGGCCAGCATGGATACTAGAACCTTCTACATATTCATTTATTAAAAAATTAGTTGTTGGGTTTGGTTAGTCTTTGGTTAAATTGTCAAATTGGCCAAAAATATTCAACTCTTTTAAATTTCCATCTATCCCGAGTTCACAGCAAGGCGTGCATTAGTACTATTTTATCATGTAATCTTACATATAAATTTATTTTATATCAAAATATAATAACATAAGTTGTCCACTAGATTTGCACTGAAAATTAAACGTGTCAACATTTCCACTCCAAACCTGTTATTCTATTTTTGGGACCAATAGAATAGATTTCAAATATCACACAAATTGATATCTAATTTAACAAAAACTAAAAATTTACGATAGAAAAAAGGTGGACAGCTAAATTAACATGGATAATAAAGTAGCTTCTTCTTTTATTTTTTTAATCAAAAATAGGAAGATAAATACATTAAAGTTGATATAAACTTGTTTATTTTTCGAGATTTACAAAGTCCTACAAACCAAACCGGTCTCATCTATATATAATATAAAGCTAGGCAATATAAAAGTGATGTGGCACCTCTCTTTGGCCAAGAATGCTATTTATCTTTTTTCTCCTTTTTTTGATTTTTTCTCTCATTTTTTTAATTATTTCACTTTAAAATATCATCTTCATAACTCACATTCATTGATTTTCATAACTTCTACTTTTAATTAGTAATTAATAATATTCATAACATTTTTTACTTTTAATTTCTTCCGATATCTTCCATTTACGTGCTAGCTATGTTAAGAAACCCAAAAGACCGTTCTTAAAGTTTCTTAAATCTAATCATTTGTTATCCTATTGATTGAATCACTAATTAAATGTAATAATTTCAGATAAGTTACAAAGCTTTCCACTTGCCCATCTTCTTCTTTTCCCATAAATATCACATAAATTTCATAATTGTGGGGATGGCTAATGCCACAGACCAGGTGATGTTTAATTCACCAGTGACAGTCAAGAAAATCATGGCAAATGTCAGGGTGAAGTAATACCAGCTAAAGAAGCTGCTGATTCGTCTTCTTCCTCTTGCAATGTTGGGATTAAATTGGTCAGTTCCATATGCCAAATTACAAGGACTGATGTACATTTTGTATTACTGTCACGACCCAGCCCCGTGGGCCGCGACTGGTGCCCTACTTGGACACCCAGACAGACAAACATACCAAATCGTAACACACTTATCCAAATCGAATACATACAGATAGCATATACGGCCACAAATACTATATGCCGTCTCAAACTATGTCAAACTGTTTCAAACACATTTCAACGCAACCGTGTGCGGACATATATATATATAACGAAAAGCCGGCAAGGCTGTCAAATATGTCAAAAGCCGACAAGGCTATCAATTGGCACAACGACCCAAAACATATACAAACCGCACGCCAACAAGGCTGCCATAACGAAAGAGATCATATAAACACAACTGTACGGAAGTAGGCACACACACCCACAAATACGTCTACAGACCTCTAAACAGACAAACCGAATCATATGGCGGGACAGGGCCCCGCCGTTCCCCTGAACAAATACATATATACATAGCGAACGAATATATACCAAAATGTGTGCTCTGAAATGAGAAGAGCACTCCAAACAGCAGAAGAGGGTGTCCTAAATGGGTAGATCACCAAACTGTGCGTCTGTACCTGCGGGCATGAAACGCAGCCCCCCGAAGAAAGGGGGTCAGTACGAAATATGTACTGAGTATGCAAAGCAGAATATACAGAAAGCAAATCTGAGACATAAACGAAATGGAAGTACCAAACATAAGTGCAAATCCAACATATCAAAATTTGCTTACTTTAAAAAATATGTAAGTAATGCATAGGGTACAGAAGAATATGGTCGCCCACCCGTCGATGGCGCCATAACACAGCATAACACCAGAAAGTTTCAAATCTCCGTATCCCCGTCACATATCACATCACAACATAACGCCATACACAGCATAACACCAAATATATGTGGAACCCGACCCTCATTAGCGAGTAGCTCGGAGAACCATAACACAGCATAACTCCGGAGTATATCAAAGCGCGCACGATAACAGAACCGGCCCGGGAACCGGCGAAAGATATAACAAAACGCACGAGCAGAGTCATGAGTAAACATATGCATAAAATCATTATCATAGACTCAAATATAAGTAAATGACCAAACTTGAAATTCGAAATGATAATCATACCAAATTCTTTCAAAAGTCGTCCGAATTACATAAAAGAAAGTCGTGGGACCCACGGACGGTTATTGACCCGAGTCGGGCCCGCCTATGGAAAACATACTCATTATACATCATGCCAACTCCTATAAAAATATTGGAGCAATCCGAGCCTTTATGCAAAAGATATGGCATTTCGTAGTTACGAAATTCTTTAAAACGACTATTTTTGTACAAAGTTTGGAAATCAATTCTTTCAAAAACATAAAGGTTCATATTTCATCACATCATACATAAGAATGCCAAGAAATAGATATAAGGATCATAGAGTGCTCGGATTTCGAATCTCAGAATTTTCCTCAAGGCTCATAACCTAGCCTATTGAAAACTAAGGCATGCCAAAAGAAAGAAGGGTTGCGCTTTACATACCTCGTACGCACTCCAAGATAGCCAATCTAAAGTAAATCCCAATCTACGCCTCGGGCTCCCCAAGGTCTACAAATATGCCAACGAATATCCAATCATTAGCTAAGGGCACTTAAGTCATTCATTCCAAACTAATCATTAAATTCTACCGAAAATTCGGCAGCACTTCCCCTGTAAATAGGCCATCCCGAGAATTTATCTCGCTCAAAATCAACAACAACAACCACAATAACCAACCTAGTAACATTGATAACCAATTCGAAATGCAAAATAATAATAGTTAACTCTCTTTTACATCATTCAACAACTCTCATAAATTCAACTCGACGACTTACCTTCAAGCTAACATCGATGCTTATATATTTAAATACTAACCCGAATCCATACCAACAATACTTAAAGACATTCTAAGCAATTCATACAACATTTCCAACAATCCAAAAATTTTCCCTTCCTTTCCACATAATGTAACTCTTCCATTCTAACTTCACACCATCCAACTAATATCAACATTTTTCCATATTCATTAACTAACTCAAGATTACCCAAACATATTTCAATAACATTTTAAACAATATCCAAGGATTTGAACCATTCCGCCCATTTCCATATTCCATTCGAAACTTCTACAATTGCAATGAAACCACCAAATCGCATTGTTTTCTTCCAAATTCATTAATAACAACCATAGTTCACATTTAGCATCTTACTTTCATAATTGCATAAAAATTATATAAAAATCACTTAATTTCTCATAACAACATACAACCAATTTCAACACCAACTCAACTCGTTAACCCTTTATCTACGTCATCAATGTCACAACGACACCTCTAACAAGCTAAATAAATTTTAATTCACCATTCTCTTTCATTACTATAGCTCACGGCCACACTCCTCTTCACACACCCACACGACCTCTATAAAGTTTCTAACCATTAATTTCCTTCATTCTCATCACATAACCCATGATAACAACAACAATAATCATATGAACATAATCATACCCTCAATCCTTTCAATTTAGCAAGGATAGCAATATGTCCATAAAACAACACAACTTTAAATTTAACCATTTAATTCCTACATAATGCTACTAAAATCAATTCCTCATTCTTACTCAAAACACCCCCCTTACACGGCTCAATTTATAATTCAACATCAACATACATAACCCGTTTGTATTCAACACACATCTACCAAGCTATACAAGTCTAAACTACCTCCAAAACATGTAGAAAAGAATTAAATCTTACCTTAGAGACAAACTCTAATTTTTCACCATGAAATGTCTTCAAGAAAGCCATGGCTACCATGAGCTCCATCTTTTTCCTCCTCTTGATCTTCAAATCTCTCCAATTAATTGTGTAGAAGGGGGCAAAAATGGGCTGGCCGTGAACAGTGCCCGTGAACAGTGGCGGCGTGAATAGTAGCGGCATGAACAGTGCGCGTGAACAGTGGCGGCGCCGTGAACAGTGCGCCGCCGTGAATAGTAGCGCCGGGAACCCCCCTCTCTCTCTAAGCTTGAGAGCTTCTCTCACTAACTCTACTTTGATGGATGAGTTTTGTGAATAATGGAGGAATATAAGTCATCTTATGCCTTATGCCTTATATAAGTAGCCCTTAACATTGACACATGTCCCACTAATTTACTTGTCTAACTTTAATTAATCAATTTTTGTGATAATCAAAGTTGAAAATTAAAAGCTCTTATTTCATGTCCGAAAATAATTCCTCCTTTAACTTGAGTCAATTTGCTTGCGGATAATTTGTCGTATAAATGTACGGGGTATAACAATTACAATCATAGTTTTCATTGTTGCTATATAATTTTCTTTGTCCGTGATTTTTCGTTGTTTCACGTTTAATGTGATTGGAAGTTTACTATATTCTTGTATTTTTGCTATGTTCTTTGTATAATGTGTATAACTGAGGACTCAAATTGGCTTTTACTTTGTGCTTTCGCACCGCCATATATTTTATCTTTAAATATTTTTGAAATGGTCTTGGAATTTTTGCCTTATCCGGGCCTTAATGCATGCTAATAGCACTGCTTTCGGATTTGGGTCGGTAGGCAAAACGTCTCTACTATTATTTATCACTTATTTTGTTAAGCTTGAGTTATTGTGTAGTAATGTAGATACAGAGAGACAATGGGATTTAGTGCTAGATTAAACAACGAACAATTTTGTAACATATTGTAGGAAGAAGATGATGAAAAATGAAAAGAATGTTTTTAGTTATTTTAGGGTGATTCAAAAATTTAAATGTGAAAAGCTATCATATATTCTTATGAGATGCATACGTTCTTTGAAAAGGTGTTGTAGTAAAAGAAGATTTCTTCTATATAATTTCAGCACTCGCAAAGATTTCCTTTGGTGAATGTCAACAAAGGCCTCTATCAAACACATATATAGAGAGGCGAATCAATGTGCCGACTTTATGATAAACTAAAGCTACAAACACGATGAAAATTTAATAATCTAGAGAATAATGCGCTAAAAAATATGGAGTTTCTTCTCATGACAGATTTAGACGGTGTCACTTTTGAACGACCGTAAACTTTTTAAATCTTTTCCAATGTACCAATTTTTTTTTTTTTTATAACTTTCTTTGTGATTGAAGTATTGATTTATATACTATTTACTTTTATAATTAGGAGCATATAGGTTTCTTTCCTATATAATAATAAGAGGAATTTGTTCTTCCTTTTAACTGTTGTTTTTATTTATGTTATTTTGGAGGAAAAATTGATGAGTGAGGAATAATTAGACCAAAAGTATCTATTTTTTTTTATTGTGATTTACTATAATTTAGAAGTTTTTTCAATCAGGAATTATTATGTTATAATACTCTACGAATTTTACTTAAAAGGAGATTTGATTTGTTTAGTATTTAGACATAATTTTTATGAGTGGAAATTAGTTGAAGTATTTGTCATGTTTCATCTATTTTTATACAAACTAATTCATAAAATGATCACTTAATAAATTCATTGATATTCTTTTATGCATGATCGCGCGACGCGCGGACAAGTTAACTAGTTAAAATATAGAATAATGAACAAAAACATACCTATAAAATCACGTTTTTCGAATTTCCTACACGAACTATCATGTATTTGCATTTTCTATCAAAAATATCACTAACTATTATTTATAAAAACACACCTCAAAACTAATGAGTCAACTATCATGTGAATAAAATTTTATGCGTAAATTAAGTTGTAACGGCCCTTTTAGTGATTATATTCAATCACTTGGCTAACCAGCTTTGATATGTGGTTTGATAAGTAGTTTATAATATTTCACGTAGAAAACACAAACAACTAATAGTTTAGACTAAAAACTCGCCAAAAATAAAGATACTTTTAGTGTGTTTTTGACCTCCGACAACAACAACATCAAATGTGTATTTTTTTTTTTTTTTACAGTTATCTCTAAAATACTGTATATAAACAAACAACCAAATTAATATTTAAATGAAAATCGTACAAAGACGAAAAAGTGGCTGAGAGGGGGTCATTTAACAAGAAAAAGCTGGTTTTGGCACAACATATATAATACTAACACTATACAAAAAAGAAATATAAAGCAAAAAAGAAAAAAAACACGACTTTATCACCCAAAAAAAAAATTTCAAAATTTCCTAGAAGAGAGGTTGAAAGGGGAATTATCTTTTTAAATATATACAAACTAGGGAATTTTATTTTTAGGTTCAAAATCAAGAAAGTAGTATTGTTTTGTTTTGTAGGAATAATATTATGGTGTCAATGAAATACATATTGGTATTAAGTTATTTATTTGCAGCTTTTGGATACGTATATTCATCATCGTATACGTTTTTATACGATCTAAGGTCTCAATGTCCTATTGGGATCTCTTTTCCATCGCCTTTGCTTATTGAGGTAATAATTTAATTTTCTATCATTTTTTTTTATGTTGGATTTCATTTATATGTGTGATTTTTTATGTTGGGGTGTTCTTGATTTATTCAAATGGGTTGTATTTTTCAATTTCTTGCTGATTGGTGTTATAAAGATTATTTTTTTATTGAAGGGGTTTTGCTAATTTATATATGATTTTTTAATATTTGGGTGTTCTTGATTTATTGAAATGTTTTTTTTTCCAATTTTTTGCTGATTGATTTTGTAAAGATTACATTTTTATTGAAGTGGGGTTTGCTAATTTTGGTGATTAGTAGGGGTTTGAAGTTATTACCCAATTTATCAATTTTTTGGGGGATATTTTTTTGTTGTTGGATTTCATTATATATATGTTTTTTTTTATTTTTTTTATTTTTGGGTGCTCATGAATCGAAATGGGTTGTATTTTTCAATTTTTTTGCTGATTAGTTTTATAAAGATTTCATTTTTATTGAAGGGGTTTTGCTAATTTTGGTTATTAGTAGGGGTTTGAAGTTATTACCCAATTTATCAATTTTTTGGGGGATATTTTTTTGTTGTTGGATTTCATTAAATATATGTTTTTTTTTTAATTTTTATTTTTGGGTGCTCATGAATTGAAATGGGTTGTATTTTTCAATTTTTTTGCTGATTAGTTTTATAAAGATTTCATTTTTATTGAAGGGGTTTTGCTAATTTTGGTTATTAGTAGGGGTTTGACGTTATTTTTGTTGTTGGATTTCATTAGATAGCTGATTTTTTTTATTTTTTATTTTTTTATATATATTTGGGTGTTCTTGATTTAGGTCTGCGTACACTCTACCCTCCCCAGACCCCACATGATGGGATTATACTGGGCTTGTTGTTGTTGTTGGTGTTCTTGATTTATTGAAATGGTTTTTTTTTTCAATTTTTTGCTGATTGGTTTAAGAAAGATTTCATTTTTCTTAAGGGGTTTTGCTAATTTTGGTGATTAGTAAGGGTTTGAAGTTGTTTTGCTAGTTTTGTTGTTGGATTTCATTATATATATATATATACATATATGATTTTTTATATTTGGGTGCTTATGATTAATTAAAATGGGTTGTATTTTTCAATTTTTTGCTGAGGTTTTGTAAAGATTTCATTTTTTATTGAAGGGGTTTTGCTAATTTTGGTATTAGTAGGGGTTTGAAGTTGTTTTATGATTTCTAAGAATCTTTTTGGTTTTTTTTTTCTTTTTTCTTGATTGTTTGGGTTTACTTTTCAATTGCAATCATGGTTTGGTTGTGATTTTGTTGATTATTCATTGAGTTGCTTCTGTTTTATGATTTCATTTTTTTTCCTTTAAAACTTTGGACTTTTAGGGCTCGTTTGGTACGAGGGATAAGGATAAATAGTCCTGGGATTATGTTTGAGATGAGTTTATCCCATGTTTGGTTGGGATAAAATCGCGGTATAACTAATCCCGGGATTAGTTATCCCGGGATTGTAGTGTTATTTTGAATAACTAATCTTGGGATAACTAATCCCAGGATAAGTTATCCTGAGATAACTTGTTTCCAACCAAACGACCACTTAGGTTATTTTGGGGTTTGAGATTATCTTATGATTCACAAGATAAGGTTTTAAGTCATTGAGGAAAATATTGCAGCTTATTTTTCAATTTTTTTTTGTTGGTTTGGTATTCTTTAAATTATTAGTGCTATGTATATGAAGTTGGAACAAAGAAAGGATCATTGTACGAGCAATATTATGGTTTCAAGTCGTGGTAATGTGGAGATACTTGGTGCTTCATGGCTCATTTAAGTATTTTCAATTGCTAATCATGGTTTAGTTTGCTTATTCATGAGTTACTGCTGACTGTTTTGTAACATCTTTTGAAAGTTATAAATTTTGGTATTTTATATTGTTATAGATGATTAAAAAGATTAGTTAAGTCAATGGTGATGTGGAAATTCTATCTATAAGTATTGCATATTCATGTTTCAGAGTCCTTTTCGTAACTCCCTTTTGCACCATGGCTGAACATTTGAGCACGATTTAGATGGGAAAACGTATTTTCTTGAATTAAGAACATAAAACTTTATAAAGAATGTCTTCTATTCCGGATCGGAGAAACAGATCAAAATAGTTTGGAGGATTACTCTGCTCCTCCCAGAGACGCCCATGAGTAGGACAGTTGGTTTTCGAAGATTTGCTGTTTGCAAACTGTATTCCATATCTAGCGAGTAGGCAGTGAAGTGTAAATAGTGCGTGTAGAAGTATTGATATTTGGATAATTTATCAGTTGTATATGTATTAGATATAAAAGAAGTGTAAGTGGTGCAACCAAGGGTGCGGCCTGGTGGTCAATATAGTGGGAGAAGAATCTGCCTAGGCCTTGAGTACAGATTTACCTGGTACTTGTATTGGTTGGAGGTGGTAGGTACCTGGTGGAATAGTCGAGTTGCGTGAGTTGCGTGTAAACTCATCCGAAAACCAACTACTTTGAAAAAAATGTGTAAGTGGTATCAGCAGCCTCCCCTCCTTTCCTGGAGAAGCCCGTGAGAGGGAAAAGCTCAATGTTATGTCATTAATTTTGTTTTGAAGCATTGCCAACTGCTTGAAAAGTCTGTTCCATTGTCTCTAGAGTAGTTAGTGAAGTTTGCATAGAGTGGGAAACTTGGGTTGGAAGAGTGTTAGGTGAGCCGCTTAGCTTCCTTTGCAAGTTAGAAATTGTTTTTGTGAATGGGACAATTTTAGGCTCGAGCTGCAGCTCGTGTATTCTCCTTTAGGATGAGTGTTCATCTGGATGTTCCCTGATAATAAGTTTAGTGATTGTGAAACATCACTCATGACTCATGGCATTTTATCTTGGCTGCAATCATAATGCGGCTTTATTTCCAATTCAGGTGAACATTTTAATGCTTTTCAACAACATAGGGGATGGGGGAATCAGCAAGAATAAGTTTCTCTTTGACCCCCTTCGGCTCCATGCTTCTCTTGTTCTTGTAAATATCTTGGTATACAAGTTAAAGCAAGCTACATAAATGACAACTTCCTGCAAGCTAAAGAAGGCACCAAGAGCTTGGTTTGAAAGGTGATAGTAGCATGTGTAAGAGCCGAAATAGGATTAGGAAAAGAACCAGCTTTCAAGTAAGTGAATGAAAAAGCGGTCATTAAGTTGTTAGTGAACGGTCTGGTTGGTGGTCAAGCTCTATTAAGGTGAATGGGTGTTTTTAGTTAACTTGTAATTGGGGCTTTAAATGGCTTTTTGTGCGGCTCAACTTTGGGAAATAGATTATTCAACTTCTAGTGTAGGTTCTCTAGATCATGTTCTAATAAATGCTTATCATGTGTAACTTCTGTGTCTCAGTAATATGCATCACCTTGGTTCTGGAATTGCTCCCTTTTTTAGCTTATTGTGTGCTTAATGTTACAGACTTTCTCTATCTTTGATATGAAAACTTTTTTATTCTCTAAAATGAGGTGTTTCCAAAAGTTACATTTACTACTTCCATAGCCGGTCTTTTAATTTTTCCTGGATACTTTTGAGGAATGTTTATTCTTTTCTTACATTAATTCGTCTACAGCCTGAAGTCTGTGTGACCTATTTGCAGTTTGTTTTAAATGGATAGGTCTCATATAGATTGTTGATTTTTTCCACATCGGTTGTGGGATGGGTGTTTGGACTCCTTATATGGACCGGGGAAATCCTACCCTATCCTCATGAGCTAGCTTTTGGGGTTGAGTTAGGCCCAAGATTCGTTCTTTACATAGATCTGCTTTTATAGTTTCCCAAGTTTACACTTGTTATATTATCATGTTATTTTTCATTTGTGTTCCTTGATGTAAGAGAACTGGGTTGTAATTTTTTGTGGTATAGAAGAGGGAATTGAGGACCTAATTTTTCATAAAGTAACTTTATACGTCTTCATGTGAACTGCATTCTTCTTTTTAACGATGGCATGCATCTTCTATAAAAATTCTGATTTTCTCTTTTGCCTTTATGCAACAAAAGACGGATGGAGAATCACTTGACAAGGCTCTAAGGTCCTGTCAGAAAGATGATGCTATTGCTATTTTGTTCTATGCCTCGTGGTGTCCTTTCTCGACAGGCGTCAAATCAAAGTTTGGTACTCTGAGTTCCATGTTCCCGCAAATCAGACATGTGATGGTTGAGCAATCAAGAGCCATGCCCAGGTGAGTTCAATTTTGTTACATAATTATCTTTTTTGAGTACGGTAGTGCCATATAGTCTCTATGAGCATTTTGCTTCACCATTAGAGCTTGTGCAGTACAGCAGTAACTTCTCAAAAGGTGCCACTAAAATTTTTAGCCTTTTCTTCTCTCCAAGCTTGTCCACTCTTTTTTCAGCTGCTTGTCACAATTTTAATCATGTGTCTTGCCTCTCATCTGCAGTGTGTTTTCAAGATACGGAGTTCATAGCTTTCCATCAATATTGATTGTGAATCAGATGGTGAGAGTGGGATATCATGGCCGGAAAGATCTTCACTCTCTTGTGAACTTCTACAAGAGGACTACAGGTGACCTTTTCGAATGCTTGCCTATATTCTCTTTTTGCATGCTTTTGGGATGGCATAGTAGTAAGAGTTCATCCATACTGCTGTGGTTTTCTTTTCTTTGAGCTGAGGGTCAATCGGAAACGTCTCTACCTTCATGGTAGGGGTACTCTACCCTCCCCAGAACCCCCCCCCCCCCCCCCCCCCCTTTTTTTTGTGGGTTTACACTGGGTATGTTGTTATTGTTTTCGAAACACCAGACAAACCTAAAATTGGGTCATTGGGCAGATGGTTATTGTAGTAGAATGGTGTTAGCTTTTCATTTTCATCACATTTGGTTTCGAGTCTGATGCCAATTTTTTAAGGGGAAAATTCAGCGATTTGGCCAAAAAACCAATTTCTCATGTTAAAGTTAAGCCAAATCAGTGTTGAAGCAAAGAAGAACTAAAATTGGCAACCACAGTGAACTCTTCAATTTAAGGCCCATGCACTTATATTGAGGCACAATAACCCCACTTAGTCTTTAGATTCTGGTCCCAAACTGAAGAGCCCACAACCGAAAACTCAACTAGCTCATATATGCTTGAGAGAACCGAATCTGAATTTTACTTAACTCAGTGAATGCTTTCAAAATTTCGAAATCAAAATTTGGTTTTCAAATTAAAACAAAGAATAGCAACTAAATGAGCAAACATAATAGCAGCAGGTGCTATAGAAAGTATCTACTCAATGTCCTGGATCAATTACCCACTATTGGTCAATTGATAACATTTATGGTAAGTCTTTATTGAATAGATTGTGGAAGTAAGACATATTGCTCTTTAGCAATTTCTTTAACAGTTCAAAGCAATCTTAGAAAGGTAAAAGTTTGAATCACTTTGAGCCTAGTTTTCCCACTCCGGGGGGATACTGGGTATTGTTCTTTCGTGCATTCAGAGGGCATGAAGACTAGTTAAGACTTAAGAGGGGTGCTATTGGGACTTCATGTTCATTAGCTGAACTTATCCAAAATTTGGTAGCTCTCATATGTAGTAAAACTATTTTCTTGCAAGTCAATCACATTTATATGATCTCTAGATTCCTTAAGTTTTGTTTTCATCAGAATACAAAAATGAATAGATAGCTCTTTAAGTGAGGCCACTTGGGAGATTGACTTAATTCATTTTTATCCTCTCTAATTGTTTCATATTTTTTCTCCTCTACCTCTCTTTCAAAGTTCTCTAACTTTTTACCTCTTTCAGACAGTGTCCACGCATTATATTAGGACTGGTGAAATGTAAAGCAAATTTTCCGTAGCGCGTAGAGTGAACACCAATAGGGCCCCCCCTCCCCCAGAGAATGACTTTTTTAATGAGTACTGGTTTAACCATGCAGTCACATGCTATAAGTATTAGAAATATTAATCTAGAAATTTTGCAGTATGCAACAAATAAGCTAGTGCTTTACTCTTTCATTTTCGACTGATGGTATAGAACATGCTTGTTTCAGGGCTTCATCCTGTGGTAGATGCGACTGAAAGTCAAACTACTTATAAGGCAGATGGTCACAAGGCTTCTCAGCTATGGAAAGTGTCCTCTTTAAGGGAATTGCTCTCTAGCGAACCTTACCTTGTACTATCGGTTGCATTCATATTGTTTAGGGCTTCCCTATATTTCTTACCAGGGTTGGTTGCTCGTGTAGTAGCATTGTGGGCTGCTTATATTCCTCATCTAAACATGGGGATTTTTGGAGATTCGAGGCAGATTTTGGGGCGTGTCTTCCACGTCATTGACCCCAAGAGGGCTTGGAGCAAGCTAAAGCTATGCAAAACGAGAAACTTACATCAAGGTGCTAGGAATGCTCGAGTTTGGGCTTCGTCCTTGACATCAGTTTCGCTGGGAGAGACGTCAGCAGCTAGAGTGGGGTCCGCCTCAGGAGACTCGTAAGCTACTACACGTTGTCTCTTGCATCGGATCGTCACTAAAGTGAACATACTTAGAACTCAGAATCTGGCTTCTACAGCAAGTAGAGTGGTCTGCTTCATTACCTTTAATTTCTTCCCCTCCTGTGTTGTATCTTATCTTTTATCAGAATTTTTTCGTATACGCAGAGACCAGAAGATCTTGTGTTTTTAGAGTTTAGGTGGTAACATGAACAACATTCTTGTAAATTTTGAGAACAGAGGGTTTCTATGTATATTACATGTTGACAAGAGGGTGACTTTGTAACACTGCATGTGTGTGTCTGTGATGGTATTGTTGGCATTAACAAAAAGTGTGTGACTATTGAGTAGAGAATGCTCTTTATTAAGAATATATATGTTGTCTGGTAACTAAGTAACTGATTAAAAATTCTGAGTTTAATGGATACTGGTAAAAGTGATAAGTTAATTATTTGGAATATCATCTTTCAGCTTTTTCCATGTGTGATCACTTGTCATTGCGATTACTTCATCCATAGCACCTTTAAAAAGGGCCGAGCATTCCTTATAAGTATAATTTAGAGATTAAGGCCTAAACCAACCGACCAAGCTCAGGAGCTGCATGTTGTTGATGATGATGATGAATTATTGAAGGATGGATGAATCATATGTTTAGGGAGGGGAAAGGTACAAGTACATATGTTTAATTAGGGCATTTCTCTGTTTCGTTATCTACTCCCATGTGCACCGCAAAAGAAATACATATAGACAACATGTCTTTTTCTTTTTCATAATCGTGATGTCTGGGTTAGCTTGCGAACATTCCGATTAATTTCACGAGAAACTTGCTACTTCATACCAGAACAGATGCGAAAAGACTTGAGAGTTTTGTTTGCCTCCGTTAAAATTTGAACTTAAAAACTTCATAATTTTCAACACAGTTCATTAACCTAGAGTCAGTCCTTAAAGTGCATAGACATCATATTCTGTTTCTAGTGTATTTCCAGGTGTCCCTTTCTTGTGTTAACTTAAAACATGTCTTTACTTTTTAATCAAGATGTTGGCACATTGATTAAGAAGAGTGTCTTCTCTTTTGTAGCCATGTGGTGGTTTATATTAGTGGGTTCTAGGTTTAACAATAATCGCATATTTAATCAAAGATCTTATGTACACTTGTCTCTTGAATGTTTTTTCCTTTCTTGAGGATTTGTTTAATAATGGTGTTTGGCGGATTTATTTGGAAAATAATGGACAATTTTCAGAAAATACCTAATTCACACATATTGAAAAGGAAACAAAAAGAAAAAACCAGCAAATCTATTAAAGAACTAAAGAGGAGACCTTTCCATTAATATATTTCAAAATAAATAGGGAAGTTAATTAATGCCTCTAGCTAAATCTTTATTTTATTAGCACCAGCTAATAGAAAAAATATTCAAAAATAAAGATTATGAAAGCACCAAGCATCCAAATTTGGTAGCTAAATATTTATCAAATGAGCTGTCCATATTTTCCAGAGTTTGGTGGCCTTTCATTTGAAACTTTCAGTAAGAGCTAGCGCAACTGGTTAGTTCACATGTACAATTCAAGAGTCACCATCAGAAAGAGAATTCTCTTGATAAATGGATACTATACAACAAGGCATTATCTAACTTTGTGGCATCTATTCAATTTCCTTAGATTCTTAGATCATAATAACCCTTTGAGTTTATGAAAGTAAAAAAAATTATGTTTGGAGTTTTTTTAATTTATAATATCAGTTTTTTTCTGCATCAGACTTTGTAATCGTAACGTCAACTTAAATCATACATCATGCACTCTAGATCAAAGTCATTGGAGGCGATTTTTGTTTTGGAGAAGTGAAATTCACATTTCTTAGAATAATGCCTATTGTACATTCCATTGCAAGTTGCTGGTGGAATCATTATCAACATGTTCCTTTATTAAAGAACTTCTTACAAAAGGCTCCAAAGGTAGTTCAACTAGTTAAGGTCTTTAAAGTAATTTTTTGCTACATAGGTTTTGAGTTCTTTCTAGAAAGAATAAAAAAGAGGTTTAAAAGGTATATTCGGTCCAAATATGAGCTTAAAAGGGTTATTTTTCTTCAATTTATTTTTTATCTCTATCTCTGTCTATTTTGAATTGATTAGATTGAGCCTTTGCTTTTTTGAGATTTTTGCAATTTGGTACTATTTAAGGAAATAAATCATAGGAGTAATAGAGAAGTATATACCTTACAAAATAAGTTCATGTATAATACTTGGGGGAAATTATCATACAATTCTAAGATTAGAATGTCATTCATAACTTTTTATATTAACAAATCACTCAAAATATATCTACAGGAACCTCCTCAAAATATAAATTTTGTAATTTTGAAAATAACAAATTACTTGCTACGGTAAATAAGACGTAATATGACAATTTCCTATATAAACATTGTCTATAACTTAACCTGTTTAAGAACTCTGCCATTGTAAATAAACTAAGCAAATATAGTGTCATCATTTAACACAAAAATAACAAAGGAAATTAGAACTATGTAGCCAAAACACTAGAATTAAGATCTCTTATTAATAATAATAACCTTAAAACTCACTAATAATTCCAAACATATTACACCAAAATACATAAAAACTAACAAAATACAATAAGAGTCACTCCAAAACACCACAAAAAATTCCAACAAAAAAACATAAGACAAAATTACCAAAAGACCCTCATGAATACATAGAGCTTAATTCAAAGAGAAGAGCAACAAATGAAGACAAGAAGGCTGGAACAAGTATGATGGCATCGGAAGCCGGTGCCGGCGACACCTTTCACGGCGGATATAGCAACCAACATCATATCATCACTGCAACAAAAATATTAAAGAGGACGACTTCTTTAATGCTAAAGGCACAGCTTGAAAGATTTGCCAATTTTTGTCTTGAATTTCAAAGTGACACTTATTTTGAGACAATTGTTTTTGCTAAGATGATATTTATTTTGGGATTAGGGGAGTATAATCTAAAAATACAAGAAATAACGAAGGAAATGAGAATTATAAAGCCAAAACACTAGAGTCAAGATCTCTTATTAATAATAAAATACTGTAATAATCATAACAACAACCTAAAAACTCACTAAAAATCCAAATATCTTACACAAAAATACATAAAAACTAACAAAATACAATCATAAACTCACCCCAAAACCACAACAAAAAATAATTCCAACCCCAAAACACAACCAAAAATTCAACAAAAACATAGAGCTAGCTTAGAAGAGAAGAGCAAAAGCTAGAGCAACAAATGAAGACAACATGGCTGGAACAAATATGGTGGCATCTGAAGCCGGTGCTGGTGCCGGTGCATCTGCGGCGGAGACACCCTTGACGGTGGAGATAGCAACCAACATCATCATCATCATTGCAACAACAAACATCTTCATGTTAATACCACCTTCCATTTTTGTTTCAAGAAAATGTGTGTGATAATATATTCCTCTTTGAGAGCAAAAATATGTTGAAAGGAAGTGAAGGGAGATGTTGAGAGAGTTAAGGGGAGTATGAGGGTGTATATATATATATATATATATATAGTTGCATGTGGTGGTGTGTGAAAGTGAAAAAGAAGAAGAACAAAGGGCAGGTGAACTGCCCGTTGAAATATTATATCACATGTAAGTCACTACAACCATAAAAGTAGTCAGAATAGGATGAATATCACATGTCGATTGTGTGAATAGGTAAGAACTCTTTCGATTTTAACAAGGAGCGTTAGGTTTGAGTCTTGAGTTTTAAAATTGAACGACTACTTACTTAAGGAGCGCCTTATATGTGAGATTTTTTTCTGTGAATCAAATTTATAATTAGAGAAGATGACATATTCTTTTATTTTTTAATGACATGAACAGCTGCTACCCTTCAGGTGCGCATAGAGTAAACCCAGCTCCTATGCAATAGCTCGCAAACCACACAGGAGAGGTAACCCGCACTAAGCAAGCCGCGCTGGACCAGCTCGACTCAGAAGGCAAGTCCCCTGCTGTCGTAGGCAGGGTTCGAACCTGAAACCTCTATTATGAAAGTCACATGCTCAATCAACTGAGCCACCCTTGCAGGTAGAAGATGACATATTCTAATTGTGTATAAGTCGTAAATCTTCAGTTTTTTTTTTCAATTGATGTTGATATGTATAATTAAAAGAGATGATATATTTTAGGTGATTAACTTATATATGTAATGGAACTTGAGAACATATACTGCAGAAGTTTTTTCAAAATTTGAACTGAAAGTGTTCAATAAAACACTTTATCATGTGTTAAGGTGTTTAATTGAAATGTGTCATAATTTAATGTCTAAATAAAATTTACTGAAAAATTAAGAGGTTATTGATGTATTTAACCATTAATATACGATAAAAATTGAATCTAGAATTTGGCGTTTTTCCGTGGGGAACTTCTTTAACCATTTATTGGCTCGAAAATTAAACGAAACAACCGTAAATTATGCTCTATTGTGGGAATATAGCATTGTTCACAATTTTCTTCTAGTTTTTTTATTTGTAATTGAAAAGTAGCAATCTTTCTAACAGTTATACATGGAGTACATTTTTAAGAAGGCAATGTTTATTTAACTAAATAAAAATAAGTAAATAAATTGTGACAGCAAATAAAGGATGGGCTGCCCGCTGCCCGAAATTAGACAGAGTGTACAAGCAATGATTTTATAAAGTACAGCTCTTATTAAAATATAAAATATAAGTAGCATATAATAATAGTGGGTCACCACCTCAAAGCTGTCTTCTTAACCACAGTTTTTTTTTTCCCAGCATTTATTTAATTTTTTGGAATTCAGTATAGTGGAATTTTTTGGAATTACTTTTTAAAAGGTTTATATTAGGCAAAGGACTATTGCTCACCTTGTGCTAAACTTTCTACTAGTGCACTCCTCTTCTCTTTCTTTTTGTGAAATTTTTTTTATTGTGAAAGCAATGTATGAAATTATTTGAAAGCTAGTACAAATTAAGATTACTTTGATAATACTTTAGTTTTGTGTTTAATTTCCTTTACAAGAATACAAAACTGAAATGATATTTATATAGTTAATGATTGATCTGCAAAGCAAAGATGGACAAGGCATACTATTTAGAAAGGACAAACTACTGTTGATATATCTTAAAAAATTATTGTGAAAGCAATGTATGAAATTATTTGAAAGCTAGTACAAATTAAGATTACTTTGATAATACTTTAGTTTTGTGTTTAATTTCCTTTACAAGAATACAAAACTGAAATGATATTTATATAGTTAATGGTTGATCTGCAAAGCAAAGATGGACAAGGCATACTATTTAGAAAGCACAAACTACTGTTGATAATAGGTGAAGGAATAAAAACATACATAGTTACATTCAGTGTTTACAATAACAATACCGCGCTATTTGAATTTGCACATATTCATTTAGCTAATTTTTTATCATAATAAAAAATTAAAAGTGATAAAAAATTAAACGGAAAAAGGTCAAATATATCGCTCAACTTTGCGATTCAGAACAGATATACCCATCGTTAAAAAAATAATGCATATATACCCCTGCCGTTACACAAATGACGCAAATATACCCTTTTCGCTAACAGATTTTTAAAAAAAAATTATTTAGCTTGTTTTTTAATTAAAAAAATGTCATGTGACTTTAAAAAAATAAATCTATCTATTTTTTAGTAGACTTATTTTTTAAACCTATGTGGTAATTTTTTTTTCTGATTGGTCTGGTCTAGTTCGTTTTAAAAAACGGGTAGACTTTTTTTTTTTAATGATGTGAGAACATATATTAAGTTAATCATAGTTAAATTGAGAAGTTTATGTGCAAATACATATTATTTCTCTATTAATTTGACATAAATACTAAGTACATATAAATTTCACAAAATGGAATAATTGATTATTCCAAAGAAGAGTAAAAGGAATATGAGAATGACATATATAGCTTATGTATTACGTCAAAGGGATAGCTTATGTATTACGTCAAAGGGATTGTTTATGGTCTAACTTTACACGCAGTTTCTGAATACTATATGCGTGCATTTAGGAAGTGTAAATAGGCAGATCAAAGTAGGCATGGAGTTGTTTTTTTTTTTTTTTTTTTTTTTCGGATTCTTGTTAATTGTTATAGTTTTGAGTAGGGGTGTTCATGGTTCGGTTTGGGTCGGTTATTGGTTAAAACCATAACCAAACCAATTTAATCGGTTTTTAAATGTCTAAAACCATAACCAAACCAAGTAAAATAATAACTACCGGTTTATTGTCGGTTTGGTTCGGTTTTTCGATTTATGACTAGCCGTGACAATTCAAATATTCTCTCTCTACATTCTTCAAATTTCTTATGAAGATTTTTTTTCCTCATGGCCCACAAGGGTGAACTTTGCTGCATATTGAGGGAAAGACACGCTGTTGACAAATCAGGTGGACTAAACTTGCAACGCAGTTTAGATTCAAAAGAACAAGTCAAACAGAGGTTTCAAAATACAAACAACCCTTATGCTTACGACTTATTAGAGTTGGACTTGAATTGTTGGACATATTCTTTTAAGACATGGGCCTTAAAAATAAGTAGACCAAAATTAAATTAATAATTAAAAGGTATAAAATATCTTTAATTATTTATGAAAAGCTAATATTATACATATAAATAATTATAAATTTATGTATATAATTATCGGTTTGGTTCGGTTATTTATTCGGTTATTTTTTACTATAACCATAACCAAACCAAATATTATCGGTGTTTCAAATTTAAAACCAAACCAAACCAAACTAAACTAAATGTCCGTTATTTTATTCGATTTGGTTTTGGTTTTAACCAAAACTGTGAACAGCCCTAGTTTTGAGTGTCTCTGATAAAGACTGTGTGAACAGTTCATGCGCATGCCAGGTGATAATTTTAAATAGAAAAGATGGACAATTAAAAATATGGGAATGTGAGCGATAAGTTCAACAGTATAAGAAAAATTTGTCCTTTAATAGGTCAAGAAAATATCTGTGGTGTAAGAGTTGCAGTCTTACTGATTGGAATTTTGTCTATGAGTTGTCAAATAATTATTAGTGAAGATTAGCGCAAGAACTACCAATATTGTTACTTGGTCGTTTTCTAGATTTGAATGCTTTGAATTTTTACCAAAAATATTGTGGAAATGTCTAATATAAAAATAGAAAAGTCATAATGTATCATCACGCAATACTTTGAAAGCAAACCTTAAATTAAATCGTTGGACTGTAACATCAAATCTTTTTACTAATGAAAATTGGAGTGTTAATATTTATCAAAGACCAATCAAAAAAAATATTGTATCAAACTTAGACAATGAGGGGACCATGTGTTAAAAGCTGGATTGGTATAAATATCTCCATTTCACATCATTCCAGATTAATTATCTTCAATATCGCCTTAATTTTGGGATTTTCAAAAGACTATTTGTCTTATCATACCGGTCAATATTGTTGATTCATATATACAAGTTGTATTGTTATCAGTACAAATACTATCAAATAAAATCACAAAAACAAAAGCTCATTGTTTAATATGAAGTTATTAACACTTACGCTAACTAGGCTTTATTTGTAAAGAATTTCGTTTGAACTATTTTAATGCTATGAAAATCATGACTAAAAGGACCAGGTTTGCTTAAACTTTAAAATTAAATATTTCCCTTCATTTTTTTTCATCTTTATTGGCATGCAATGGTATTCACTAAAAGTTTTAAGCATGTAAACGCCACTTTCATTTATAAAGCTTAATAGAATATGTTTTTTTTTTAATCATAAAATAAAGTAGCATGAGCAATTTAGTAACCCAATTTTCCTCTTCTTTACTTAGAGCAAACCCCTTTGTGCAATTTACTCATAAGGCAACCTTTCAAAAAATACTTTTTTTTTCTTTTGGTTGAACTAAAAATACTGTTGTTTGCTTTATCAAACAAAAGGGTAACGGGTAGTTAGGAAATGACACGAAAGTTGCAATTAATGCTCCAAATTTTTCAAAAAAAGAAGGGCTCCCACTCTACGCAATTATATATGTTTCTTGATGTTTGTTTCCCCTGCCCACTTAAGCATCTAATGTATATAGAGTTCCATGGTTAGTTTACCTAATAAGAATTATTCTTGTTGTCTTTTTATCACTAGTTTACCTAATGATTAATTAGTTTGAAATTACTACTAATTAATGGTTGCGGTGGAAAGGTAATAATCCCTCCTTCCTTAATCAGATGTTTCTGATTTGAGTCCCGAGAATTGAATCATCTTTGCTAGGGAGTGTTTTACTCCCAAATTAAAATTTATTCCCGATGCAACTCCTGATTACTTGGGCCTCAGAGAGAATAACATGTAACAATAATTCTTGATTTCGAGTCCAAATTTGAGCTTGTAACCAAGTGATATTTCATGTTTCATGAACTTATGATATATTTGTTCGAGATCATTCAAGAGATTTCGCAAGCTAAGAGCTATGGAGTTCTAGGATGAGAAAGTAGTCTAATTTTGAATATATCTTTTGGGCGATTTTAGATAAAAATTTACCCAAATATCTTACCACTCTTGTTTAAAATCATGTCATCACATTATCAATGATAATGTTGAGCAAAGGTAAGATGATTGCATATGACAAAGTGTTTTAACATGTTAAACATAATAATTACAATCATGTCAAATTCTGAATGATAACTTTTGATCAAATTAACAGTCATCCTTAATAATTCCTTTTTCAACTTTCTTTTTCATTCCTTTAATTCTATGAAAGATATATTCATGAAAAAAACTTGGTGGGTCAATTTGCTTTCTTTTTGTGTTCAAAGATTAATCTTTTATTTGTTTTCTCTCCTTTTAAAAGTTTCAACAATAAAGGCTTTTCCACTCTCCTCCACTTTTTGTCAATTTACAAATTAAAGTTGGCTCAATTATAAAGTTTTGTGTACTTCCAAGACTAACTTGACCGTTGAAAAATAGAATGCAAACTTACTATCGTGGATTTACTAAATTTTTGTTAAAAAGGAGTTTCTATACATTAGTTAATTTTAGAATTTTATTAAAATGAGAGCAGTTTTCATACTGTCATCAAAATATACACTAAAATTGATATATTTTTTCAACGGAATTCGTTGGAAATGTGCCCGTCGGAAACTCTTTCTTTACTAGATTCTGACAATCGAGGGACAGCACATCACAATCAACGAGTTCTAAAATTTATAAGCAGATCTTGCTGTGACAATTTCGTTAGCATAAGTTCAAAAGTAGTGTAGTTTCTTTTTTCTTCCTACATCACTATGATTGTTGAAAGTTTTCACATTTGGATATATATATATATATATATATATATATATACTAGTTATGTGAGGCCCGGGCTTACTCAAGATATAAAAGTAGATGCTTTAATTAAAGAAATATAATTTGTGTTAGTACAAGTGTACAACAACAACAATCATATACCCATTGTAGTCCCACAAGTGGGTAGTTATATGAAAGCAAAATTTTCATTCCACTCCTTTAATATTTTAACTTCCATTTTGATGAAATTATTTACTTCAAATCAAATGTGGAGCCAGAATTTGACATTTATAACTTATGTATCCTAATTTTCTGAAGTTATTTAGTTCTAAATAAATAATTTATACATAATTAATGAACTTTTAAGACAAATACATAATTTAACTTGTGCAGCGGATGGAGCTGCTCCTCTCTTAATTAGGGATTAGGGGTTCGAACATGAATATGGAAAAAATCTTTGGAGGAAGCGCTCCCCCCGAATAGGCGCGATATAGTGCGAATTATCTGGATTAATTTGGCTCAAATGCGGATATCGAACACCAACCAGAAAACCAAAGAACATGAAAAATGAGGTAGGAGGTTCGATAGCTTTTCAAAAGTAGACCTTAAAAACAAAAAACAAAAAATTGACTTAAATAAATAAGATTAGGACCTAAAAGTAATTAATTAAAAAGTTTTAAAAAAAATTAAAAATTATTGTGAGGACTACAAAAGTCCCCAGGTTCAATAGCTTTTGAAAAATAGACCTTAAAAACAAAAAATAAAAAAATTGACTTAAATAAATAAGATTATAACCTAAAAGTAATTAATTAAAAAGTTTTAAAAAAATTGAGAAATTATTGTGAGGACTACAAAAGTTCCCACATTTGCTCTTATTACTATTAAAATATTGTGAGGACTACAAAAGTCCCCACATTTGCTCTTATATATAATAGTAATATATTCATTCGCATGTTCCTACATATGGAAATTTTAATTTTTGTTCCATGCAATCTGCATGATTAGTTTACCTAACGAGGGACCAAAATTGTGTTTAATTGCAAGTCAAGTTTGTACCAAACACTCCAAATTTCTCCTCTCATGCTGATTTATATCCACAGGTCAATAATATAAAGAGTCAGTTTTACGTAGGATAATGACCCCCTAGCTAAATCTTCCACACCACATTTTTATAATATATTCTTTTTGTAATACAAACCGTAATATTGTATAGAGTTTCGATTTAGTTTCCCCCTCCGATCCTTCATGTTTTTACCTTTTGGATGTTTATGTACATGGTAGGAGCAGTGGTGGATCTAGCATGCTAGGTGGGGGTTCTATTGAACTCCCAACTTTTGACGCGAAACATAAATTTATGGGTAAAAATTTATTAAAACTGCAATAAATAGTAGACATGAACCCATAACTTTTAAAACAGCACGGGTTTACACTGAAAATATTAAGATTGAACCCATAGAGTTTAAATCTTGAATCCGTCTCTAGGTAGGAGTCTATGTCAAACTCCTACCTATGTTGTCATTACAAGACAACATAATTAAAAGTAATACAAACGTCCCTAAAGGCTAACTTTACACATTCATTTTGTTCATCAATATATAGACAATTTTGAGAGAATTACACTAATAACCATTAGGGCTTGATGAACAAATTACCCTGACAGCCCCTCTTCATTTGAAAGTGAATATTATTAAGTTCTTATTATACTTTGCCCGAATATAAAGCCTTATTCACAAAACGTCAACGTTCCAAATCCTATAATAAGGCAAGAGGAGATATGCAACTTATGTTCCATGTAGATACTTTATTGCATAACTAGAAGAACAATATCATATGTACCCGTTAAACGAAGTTTGAGAAACAACCAACTGAAATAATGAATACAACAAAGACCTGCATGCGTATTCATTAAAAGGTCCCCCTATCACTATTATCACCACGTATCTTCTAAGTAGTAGTACTATTTTGTGTTCTTTATTCTCCTTTTTGTGGGGTCTAGGATTTGGTTGGGGGTCCCGTGTGCGTGGGGGTTGGGCACTTTGTGGTTTCATCAGCCAATTCCTGGAAATTGGTTTTCTCTTCTAAGGTATATATAAAACTCGTATAAATTGCACATGGGGTGCTTGTAGGAAACCATTTCCTTGAAATTCTAAATCTTTTCTCTTTGTTGGTAATTCAAGTCGTTTTTAAGATTTTATTTCCCGTAGAGTATCACGCATATGAATTGAGAAACTAACAAAATTGTACATTAGTGGACTAATATTATTGGAGTGATCTATCGGTAGAGATAACTTTCTAATTAATGGGTTGGGCAAAACTAAACTGCATGGGATCAATCCTTCTTTAATGATTCTGATTAATCAATATCGATCATTGGTTCATGAGAAGAAGTTACTAATGATCGGCTAAACCAAGGACAGGTGAATAGAAAGAAATTCAATTCCAAAAAAGTGACTACATTTTTTTTTATCCCACCCCATCCTATGAGGAGGATTAATAGTGTTATTCTCACTTATCTTTTCGCGTGACTTGACCCTTCAACCTACTGGTTGATGATGGAGACGCGCAATCACTAAAACTAGCCTCACTTGTCACAATGACAATACAACATGTGTATAAACTAGTATTATATATATAGTGTACAAACTTATTGATATAATAAGGGTTGAACTTCGATGATGTTCGTGTTCACTCAGCCAAAAACTTACTTTCTTCTCTTGCCTTAGCTTAAGCGAACCGAACACTCTCGCATGATGCCCGTCATCATACATAGGTAAGCTGCTCAATATGATCTTGTTTTTGGGGGCAACTTTTCATCCACAGACCAAAACAATGCATTCCATAAGGACCAAAATAAGAAGGACAATTTGCATTAGTGCCCTTATTTTGGGTAGGTCTTTATTTTTTTCCCATCAAATGAAAGTATTTAACTTTTGTTTTTCACCTAAAACCTCAGGGTTCCGGGTTCGAATTCCTATTCAGGCAAAAATTTTAAAAAAAATTCGCTAGGCAAAGGTTGCCTACATACAAATTATGCCGGATGGGCAGCGTTGTCGGCAAAACTTTACCTTAAGGAAGAGTTTGCAGCAAATTATGCCCGATGGGGCAAAGTTTGCCTGCAAACTATGCCTTAAGATAGAGTTTTGCAGGCAAATTATGCCTTAGCAAACTCTGTTTTGGCCAAAGTTCTGCCTTAAGGCATAATTTTACCTTTAGGCAGAATTCTGCATTTTGCCTTGCGAATCCAAGTTCTACCTAGCGATTTTTTTTTTAATTTTTAACTGAGCAGGGGTTCGAATCTGGAACCTAAGAGTTTTAGGTGAAGGACAAATATTAAAGATCAGTAATTTGAGGGACAAAAATTAAAGACCAGTGCATTTGAAGGGCACTCCGCACAAAAAAAAAAAAGAAATAACATAGCCTTAATACTGGTTTGAGGCTTTGAGCTAAGAAACCCTAAGCCCAAATATCATTTTCTCATAATAAGTAGCCCAAGACCAACAAAACATTTAGGCCCGGCCCATTTTCAAGATTCATCTAATCTTCTGGATTACCATATTTGTTGTCAGCAAAGTTTGAGTGCACGTGAGAGTCACGTGCCTTCTTTATCCGCAGACTCCCAAAAGTCTCCATCGATCACTTGGAGGGAAACTCATCCATCCGTCCATTCAACATTCAACGGCCAAGATTTGCCCCACTTAAATCTACTCAAATTGCCTCACTTAAATCTACTCAAACATTCTATCCGTCTCATATTACTTGTCTACTTTTCACTTTACTCGTCTTTTAAAAAATTATACTTCATCTATTTTAATATATGTGAACCTATTACTATTTAAAGAGTCTTCGAAGTGATTTTTTGATCACATTTTTTCTAAATAATTTAAATTAAAAATTATCATGATTTATAATACCTTTTATGTAACTTTTAAATATATAAATTTTATTTTTACAAACTTAAAAAATCTATGTCTTATTTTTACAAACTTAAAAAATCTATGTCAAAATTTAAAGTTAAAGTTATAAAGTTTGACTTTCATACTCAAAAAATTCACATAAATTGAAATAAAGGGAGCAAATAAAAATGTATTTTTATAACATTATCCTTATCTCTCTAATTAATTATATTCTAATTAATATTAATTATTTTAAAAAATAGTCAATTTTAAGAGGAAGGCAAGAAAAACTTAATTAATTCTTTCTTGATTTTATAAATGTATAAGTATTTTGGGATGAATATTTATAATAATTGTGGACAAGTAATATGAGACGGAGTGAGTATACCCAAAAATAAAAATAAAAGAAATTATTTTACTAAAACCACAAAACTGTGGGAGGGTGCAAAGAAAAGGTAAAGAAAGACAGAAAGAAATCACTCTGAAGAAGAAACTGTGCCTTTTATGATAAAAATTCAAGAACCCCATTTCATTTAAGGGTCAAAAGTTATGATCTTTGGCTATTTATTAGAAAAAATTCAATAAAAGTATCATCTTTTTACAGTTTTTGGAAGTTTTTTGCTGCTAAAGAAGAAGAAGAAGAAAAGCTTATCTCCTTGTAATTTTACTATCTTTTGTTTGTTTAAATCTTTGTGTTTTTTCAGTTCTTGTATAAGAATTTGGTTAATTAGTTTTCAATATTTTTTGCTTTGCAGAGTTTTTTGACATAATCTGGAGGAGTATTTAAGCATAGATCTTGAGGTTAGTCTTTCTTTTCTGCTTTTTGTGCTTTTTTGTTGTTTCAAATCTTTGTTTTATTTAGTTTTTTCTTCAGTTTCTGGTTAAATATCTCAAGTAGCCTAATTTGTTCACTCTTAAGAAGAAACTGTGCCTTTTATGAGGAAAATTCAAGGACCCCATTTCATATTAAGGGAAAAAGATATGATCTTTCGATATTTATTGGAATTTTATTAGGAAAAAATCAATAAAAATCTCATCTTTTTACAGTTTTTGGGAGTTTTTTGCTGCTAAAGATTAAGGATAAGAAGAAAGCTTATCTCTTTGTAATTTTACTATCTTTTATTTGTTTAAATCTTTGTGTTTTTTCAGTTCTTGTATTAGTTTTTGGTTAATTGGTTTTCAATATTTTTTGCTGTTGCAGTATTTTTTTTGACATAATCTGGTGGAGTATCTAAGCATAGATCTTGAGGTTAGTCTTTCTTTTCTACCATTTTTTTTTTGTTGTTTCAAAATCTTTGTTTGTTTAGTTTTTGTTCAATATCTGGTTTATATATCTAGTAGGGTAATGAATATATGGCCTTATTTTACATATCAGGGGAAAAAGAGATGATCTTTGGCTGTTTATTGGAATTTTATTAGGAAAAAATCATTGATTTTTCATTAAAAATCTCTTCTTTTTACAGTTTTTGGGATTCTCTGCTACTAAAGAAGAAAAGCTTATCTCTTTGTAATTTTACGACTCTTGTATTTATTTAAATCTTTGTGTCTTTTCAGTACTTGCATGAAATTTTGGTTAATGGATTTTCAATATTTTTTGCTGTTACAGAGTCTTTTGACATAATCTGGTGGAGTATCTAAGCATAGATCTGAGGTCAGTCTTTCTTTTCTGCTCTTTGTGCTTTTTTGTTTGTTGTTTCAAAGAAATGGTTTGTTTAGTTTTTGTTCAATATCTGGTTTATGGGCTTATTGTTCATTTTTGTGGGTGTTGCAGATAAAGAAAGATATGGATAAGTTACAGTGGGGAAACAGAAAAAGACTAAGGTGTTTCAAGGTTAAAGATTCGAGTTCAAATGGGAAATCTGATGGAGTTGTGAAGAAGAAAATAACATCTAGAGTTGTTGATAATAACAAGGAATCTAGTCTTCTTCCTCCTATGTCTTCTCCTCATCGTCTTAACAGGTAATTAGGATTAAATTTTAATTTTTTTTGTTTTGGCTGTTGATGTATGTGTCAGTTTTGTTTGATTGTTAAGAAAACTTAGAGTGAAGATTGAGAAAGATGCCTCATTTGTGTTAAAGATTTGTTTTTTTTTTATTTAATGTTTTGGTGTTGATGTATGTGTTGTGTTGATAGTGAT
Source organism: Lycium barbarum (assembly GCF_019175385.1). Classification (NCBI taxonomy): domain Eukaryota; kingdom Viridiplantae; phylum Streptophyta; class Magnoliopsida; order Solanales; family Solanaceae; genus Lycium; species Lycium barbarum. The sequence goes on along the minus strand of NC_083338.1, from coordinate 172,513 downwards.
AGTGTTTTGTTTGATTATTAAGAAAACTTATATTGAAGATTGAAAGATGCCTCATTTGTGTTAAAGATTTGATTTTTATGTCAGATTATGAGTAGTTTTGGTTTCTAAGATGGTGTTGGTAGAGATTTCATGGAAGCTGCCTTGTATATTTCCATATATTTCCAGATTTTGAAGCAAAGAATCATTCTTTGATTGCATAGGGGTTTTAATAAGTCCATTGTATGAGAAATAATTGGTGGGTTCTTTTTGTATATCAAAGGAAATACAGCAAATTATTGCTCAATTTGATGAGGTATCTGCCCTGGATTACGTTAAGGTGATTTTGATTTGATGTCTTACCTGTACATTAGAAGGAAATGAAGTTCATTAGGTTTTGTTGGGGTTCGTTTGTAAACTCATTAGATCTGAAGTTAGAGAAGCATCGATTATTATGGAGACCAAATTGAATTGTTTCTGGTGAAGCTTTTGCTTCGAATTTCAGTGATTGATTTGCAGATTTTCCTAGTTTTGCAAGGGATTTTGAGGTTTTAGCTGTTGTTGTGTTTTACCTTTCTGCACAATATTGCAGTTTCTTGAAGATTCCAAGTCCTGAAACAGGAAAAAAAAAGGATTTGGTTACCCAAAAAGTAAAAGATTGTAATACTAAATTTGGTGGTTCCTGTTTTGGCAGGGATTTGGGTGTGAATAGATCTAACACAAACGAGCATCGTAAGACGTCAGCTTCGTCCCCCGAAAAGGAGGACAGATATTATACGACAAGAGGGTCGGTAGGCGTCGACGATAGTAGCAAGTTATTCATTGATTCAAGGGAGGAAAAGAAAAAGATGGTTTGGCCAAAATTGCTTGTTACATTGTCCAGTAAAGAGAAAGAAGAAGATTTTATGGCCATGAAAGGTTGCAAGCTTCCTCAAAGGCCCAAGAAAAGGGCTAAGTTGATACAAAGAACCATACTTGTAAGTCTCTTTATTCCAAAGTCAGATATGTTATCCAAGACTTGAACTTTTTGTCATTTAAATATTTCTTGATTCCCTCTAAATTGCTACCTATCTTGTTGTGTGCCAGTTGGTGCAACCAGGTACATGGTTGCAAGATTTGTGCCAAGAAAGGTATGAAGTGAGAGAGAAGAAGACCTCTAAGAAGGTACCTTCATTTTGCTCTTTTTGATTCTTTGACCTATATTTGCTCGGACTCTCCAAAAATGTTGTCGTATCCATGTCGGATCTTCCAAAAAGGCACTAGTTTTGGATGATCTGACATGCACACGTCATTTTTGAAGAGTTGGAGCAACATAGTTCTTGGTGTATTTTAATTGAGTAACATATTATGATGCAGAAACCAAGAGGATTGAAAGCTATGGGAAGCATGGAAAGTGATTCAGAATGAAATCTGTTGAAGATAAAGAGTGAGAGACTAGACAAGGACAGAGCCAGAGATGCCAAGATAGATTTTGGGACTTTTTCTGGGATAGTTGCATTTCAAGATGATGGGCAAAAGATAGAAAGATTTGTATTTTCATTTTTTGGGGGCAAGGAGAGAGAAGAGGAGGAAAGAAAATGGTGTATTTTGGCATCTTATTATTATTATATTCTTAATTTTAGCTCATCTTGGAAAAATGAATGCTTTTTTTTTTTGGACTTATTATGATGCATACACTGTATGTGTTCTGTTCAATGATGCTTTCCTTCTTTTGAGCTTTTCCTTTCCCTTTATGTTTTCCTGTTTTTCCTCTTCCTATTTCTTCCCTTCCACTAGTCTTTCTTCTCATTTTTTAGATTTTAAAATCTCTATGAGCACTTACAAAATTTCAATGATTTTGGTATTCATGCCAAAACTTGCGTTTATATATAACTATACTTAACTAATTTGGTTCCTTATTCTATTTAAAGAAATGGCACCTTTATATATTTTGAAAATATTTAATTTTATATTTTAATTTTACCCTTGATGAGACACTGTTATAGTCAAATAATATAAACGTTATGACATGTTTAAAATCATAAGTTTACAAATATCATAATATACTAACGAATCCACTGGGAGGACTCTTTCTAGAAAATTTAAAGAACAATTATAAATATCATCCATTTTATCATGTATATGTGATGGTTGGATTAATAAACTATCCAAGAGTGTGAGAAATATGTGAAAAGATTATTTGGTGGAAGTAATGAACATGCATTAAAGGAATCATCTTAAATTTGTGACTTTATGTTACTTTTTATTCTTTTAACATAAATGTCATTACCTTCCATGTAGTGTAAAATAAAGAGAAATAATGGGGAAAAGGAGTAATGGTTAGGCATGATATATATATAGTTTTGGTAATTACAAAAAAAAAAAAAAAATCAATTGCATTTTACATTTTCTCAGGGTTATTAGTGTAAGAGTCCCTTTTCTGAAATATTTTCTTGTGCGCGTGTGTATTGGGCCAACTGGTTTTTTCTTCAATTTTTGCACGGATTTCACTTCAAAGGCACTGGTCGTTAATTTTTTCCCTTCGCTTAAAAAGGTGGCCGAAAATACCCCAAGATTCTGGGTTCGAACTCCCGCTCAGTAAAAAAAAAAAATCGCAAGGCAAAGCTTTGCAAAATGTCTGCCTTATGCGGCAAAGTTTGTCTTAAGGCTAAAAGGCCACTATTTATAGGCCATTCTTCACTCACTTTTTTCTACATATTTTAAACTATTTCGTCTGTTTATTGATAAATTTGTATGGTCCATACATAGACCATACTTGATCCTCCCATATCATCATTGATATCAATTATTATTTCTTTTCTTTTTCTTTCTAATAAAAGACAAATTAAACTAAGACAAGTTTAAAGGAGTTCAGTTCGTTAAAGAACTGGTCATGGTGACTTATTTCCCAAATAGCCTTTACGAAAAGTATAATAGTATCGCCTTCAACTAAATTATATATACGAATCTTAGGCCTTCCCATAGCTTGTTTAATGAATCTGCCATCATATTAGCCTCCCGATAAATATGACGTTTATGTGGATGATCATCTCTTCAAATAGAAACTTGCAATCATTCAACATATATATATATGAATAATGCATTTGTAAGTATGAGGATTGAGGACATTAGATCTTTTCAATAACTGAGAACTCAAATAAGCTAGTTGATGCAAACCTAGACGATGATTGGCATTATTGTAAGAAACCTCTATCTAAGGTTGTGGTAAATGAAAAGATGGAGAGAACATCAACCTTAATTAGTTTATAGAAACAAATGAATTTGGGAGAGTCTTAAGGACAATCACCTACAAGCTAGCAAGGATAAGGAATTTCAATTGAAGCAACTAATTCAGTCTTTCAAAGTAGCAAGATGGGGTCAAAACCTATAGATGAATACATAAAAGAATTCAAATGAAGTTGTGATAGTCTCACTTCTATACACAAACTGTTAGACGAAGATCAGAGCAATGTTATAAACTTTGCTAAAGGTTTTGAAATTAAAAAAAAAAATATATATATATATATATAAACCTTTGAGGACTTTTATGTTGGGTAACGCTTCATACTCAACCTTCACTCAGATTGTTAATGCACTGAGAGAGGGTACGATATGAGAGAAAAGAGATAGCGAGAAGGATCATGTTGTTCAAGTAATGGCTTTTCAAGCCTAGAAAACATGTATAAGGAATAGGTCAATTCATACCCAGTTAAGTTCAACACATACACCACTTGTGGACAGTTTGAGAGGAAATATGATTTGCAAAATAATCAAAAAACCTCTTAAACACAGACAAATTCATGTCAAATTAATGGGAAAAACAATCACACTTCTATCTCTTGCTTTTATAGGTGGGATTACTCCTCTTGATCTCAACTGGAAACTCACAAGCTCTTTACAGTAACATCAATGAACCATTAGACAACAATCTTTACATGAACTCTAGAGCAAACTTGGATCGACTATCATTGCCAACGTCTAGCTTGAGAGGGATGACAGAAAGAACGTGTAGGATTAGAGTCTAATTAGCTAGGATTAGTATTTAAACATTAACATAGCTTAGAGTTAGTTATATTACTAAGATTTGATAGGGTGAAATCTCAATCTAAATAGAAGAGGCATGGCTATATGTATGATTAAGCCACAACCTCACGTAGAAGCAAGAAGAGAAAACACAAAGAGTTGTATTTGTACATTCAATATTATTCTATAATCTTCTTCAATATATGTGCTGACAATATAAATATTTCTATATATACTATCATTATATGCTGATAATATAAATATTTTCTATATATACGTACTATCATTATAAGTTAATTTATGATGGCAGGTTAATTAACATTTTTATTAGGTTGTCACTCAATATTTATCACAGAGCAATTGTTACGTGTATAGCTACCTTATAAATTACCTGATTGTAATTTTTTTCATATCATCGATGCATAGAGCTTGAACTCATTTTTCTTAGTTACTTTTCACCTCATCTTTGTCCCATCAATAACGTAAATATTATTTTCTTCATTAATATTTCTCTGAGGATTCACTTTTCGAGACAACTTTCCAATCTTTTTCTAAAAGTAAAAAACATAATCTTTTAATTTGTAGTTTGTGAGGAATATAAATATATTATATTTTCTATCTAATCTAGAATAAAAATATTTTTATTATAGCGTTGTAGTATTTCTTTTTCCTAGTGGCTCAAGTTTATCAAATAAGCCGCGAAACGTAATAAATAATCGGACCAGTGGAATAATAATTGAAAAAATTAAACAATAGACAGAAGATATAAGATTTGGTCTGCCCTTTTTCAATAAGTTCATTCTTATTTTATAGTTCGCAATATAAATGAATATATCCAAAAAATTTTTTGTCAGAAATGGATAAATTACAAAATAAACAAAGAGAAGACCTCATAAATCAGATCATTAAACTAACAAATTAAAAAAATGTTAAAAAAAAAGTTTTAGAGCTAGCTAGCATTTATTTTACGAGTAATAGTCATGTATTAGCTATGTTTTATTTGTAATTATACAAAGAATGGTTCAATAATTATATACATAAAGAATAATGTAAATGATTGAGGAAACACTAGTTTGTAATACAAAACGACACGAGCATTTTATTACTAATTCTCATGACAATCAACAGACACATATCCTTCTTTAGAGTATATATTTATTTATTTTTGTCCACACTATTCTTTAATATTAATTGATATAAGCTATAATGTAATTTTCCGCTAACATCTACTTGGAAGAATGAGGAGACCCTCAACGTGGACGTATACAGTATACTATGCACATACCTGGAAAGGCAGATCTAGAGTATTGCTCTCTTCGTTTTATTTTACGTGTCTCAGTTTAACTAGACACGAAATTAAACGATTTTATTTTTATTTTGTGATCTTATATAATATAATTCACACTACCGTGTCAAGCTATATTACATTGAAACTCAATCTTAAAGCGTAAAAAATACCTATGAAGATAAACTTCTCCACAATCATTGATCATTTTGGGGTAAAATAACCAAATAATTTAATGGTTAGTTTCCTATATTATCAAAAATTCATATTGGTGGATATTAGTTTCCATAAATTCATAAGAGTTTTGTTTGGTTAAAGTTCTGTCTTGAAGTTGTAGGTTTCCATCTCGCTAAAAGTTTAATGCAAAAAGAAACTATATATGTAGTTGAATGTTTTTAAACAAGCAGAATACACCGGGTAGCCTATACATGTACTTGTCATAATTTTTTTTAGACACTTGAACTAAAAGTGAATATTTATTGATAATTTGACTTATATATACTCGAATATTACTTATTAGACACACACTTAACTGTATGGTATTTGTGTGTAGCACATCTATATATTTTGAGATCGAGAAAAGCCAAGAAGAATTTTCTCTTTCTCCTTCCTCTTTCAGCCATCAACTCCCCCATCTGCCCTTCCCCACCCCGGCACCTCTCTTTCTCTCCGCCACTAGTGTCACATTCATTCAAGAAAAAAAAAATTGTTTAGTGAGGTGACAGAAGTTGATTCGTTGGGGGTATGAACTCGCACACATACATAATTTAGCTAAATATTAAATACGTGTTCAATAGGTACAATATTGACCATCAGAAAACCCCATCCTTTATTCTCGAACTACATTTGACCTGATTTCTGTCTCAATAGAATACGTGCGTAGGCGCCTCATCGGCTTTCATATCTCTCAAAATTTCTCACAAACATAAAATTATGGATTCTATCATGTGTGATGTCGTGAAACTATACATCTGCCACATGTACCTATCTGTAAAAGTAAGAATATTGTTGAGTAAGGGATATATACATATATTATGGTGAAAATGCTTTTTTGCAAGGCCTACAAATACTACTCTCTTCAAGCTATGCAAATTAAATTAAAATGGCCACGGCGTTTTCAGTATTTAAGTTTGCTTTCGTCTTAGCTACTCTTCTTTTTACTGGTAAGTTACTTAATACTCATATTTTCATAAAATTGTTTGATTGGGTTCCACAGGAAATAGTGTCCATGAGAAAGTATCATCTTCTTTTTTTATTCTAGTCCGGCAGGGGCATGTTTGAAAATCACACTATAATTACCAATTTACTTTTTTCGAGAAAATACGAGATATTTGAAGTCATACAAGTAAAGAGATATATTCATTTCAAAAATAAAATAAAATATTATATATATATATATATATATATATATATATATATATATATATATATATACGAGATTTTGATTGATGATAAAATAGAATCTTGGGTCGCGAACAGTAACTCTGTTGAGGACAAGGAAATGGATATTTTTAACTCAGTTCTCCACCTTAACGATAGAAAATAGAATTGATCAAATTCTATTGAGGGTGACTCATAGTGATCCTTCATCAAAGAATGACTCTAGTTATCTAATGATTGAATAATCAGGAGCAAAATTTTACTATTTACATACTCACAGATGGATGCATCTAGGTGTTCACGTATATATAATTTAAAGAGAGGGTAAATGTAATTTAAAGAAGGAAATTAAAGATAGCATTCATTTTATCATGTATATGTGGTGGTTGGATTAATAACCTATCCAAGAATGTGAGAAAAGATTATTTGGTGAAATTAATGAGCATGCTTTAAAGGGATCATCTTAAATTTGTGACTTTATGTTACTCCCTCCCTCTCATATTAGTTAGTCACATTACTAAAAATATATGTATCAAAATATTCGTCCATTTATAAAATTAAGATAGAATTAATTAAGTTTTTCCTACTTTGCCTTAATTGTTTTTTAAAATAATCAATATTGATTAGAGCACAATTAATTGAAAAGAAAAAAAAGTATATAGTAAAAAACTTTTTTTTTTTAGTTCTTAAAGAGCGTGTAAAGAAAAAAATTGACAAGTAACATGGACAAGGGATTACCTTTTATTCTCTTAACATAAATGTCGTCTACGTTCTACTGCATACAACTGAATAAAAAAAAACTAAATGCATACCCTAATAATAGGTGTGCGTGCTTGTGTTGGGCCAACTGAGTTTTTCTTGTTCTTTGGGCCAACTTGTTTTAAACAGGGCAATTTGCAGGATTATCCTTCCCTGGGGATGGTCAACTTAGGTCCCTCAAATTGGTGGTCTTTAATTTTTATCCTCTGCCTTAAGGTAGAATTTGCACTTTAAGACAGAATTTGCAAAACTGTTCATACAAATGCAACTTCTGCCTTAAGGCCCAAATTCTGCCTTAATACATAGACAGTTTTGCAAATTCTGTCGCCAATTTGAGGGTCAAAACTTAAATACCACCGATTTAAAAAGGAAAAAAAAATTAAAGACCACCCCAAATGAAGGACAATCCGCGCAACAATAACATATACAATTTTGGATGGGGTGGCAGGGAGGGTGTTGTTGCACTTTTGGCCCAATTTTGTGCTTGTATTTAATTTTGGCCCTAAATGCAAATAACTTTTTTCGCGGAGCATAAATTTTATTTTCGCATCATAATATTCCATAAGTTATGACCCGCCCCTTAAAGAACTTATGTCCCGCTAGGCATGAGTTCAATTTTAATGGCCAAAAATTAAAGATCAAATGTGAAGGAAAACCATGCAATTAAATGATTAGGGGGATTCCATGGCCCATTTATAGACTGGCCTCTTTGGCAATTTAACATTTGTGTAAGTAGAGAGTTTATGTCATGCACACTTCGAGAAAAATAAAAAAATTATATTGTCAGGTTAACTTTATCTATTATACCAGCCAATTTATCTTATTTTCAAAAATTTAAACTGCAAATTTGAAGAAGGTTTATATGTAGATATCTATTGAATAACCTGATAGTACTATAAAAATTATTTGCAGTACCTATGTATATAACTTAAACTCATACGTAAATTAATGTTTCATCTTTCTATGTTGTCTTTTCGTTTCCGTGGAGCAGGGGCGGACCCACGTACAAAATACCCGTGCTCGAGCACCCATTAATCCCGACATAAGTCACGTATATTTGTATAGAAACTTTTCAAAATTGGGTTATATTAAGTCATCAGCACCCAATGGACAAAATGGCTGGTGGGTGCTATGGTTGGGGCGTCGAAATAAAGGTCCCCTGGGGAGATGGACGAGGGTTTGATACCTCACTGCTGCATCACTGTTAATTTTTCATTTTTTCTTGCTTTGAAGTCAAATGTTTTCCTTCTTTTACTCCTATACAGGTTCTTCATTCCTTTTCTTATATTTGATTTATGGCTTTTCCTTTTAGTTTTGGTCTCAACTTAGTGATTCCTCCTCCTCCGTTTATACTTTATTTATCTACTTCACATTTAGTTTTGTTAGATTTTTTCTTTTTTTAATGTAATTTCTTGTGACAAAGAAAGAGAGAAAAAAATCATCCTCTTGTTTTTGTTGTGAAATGTTCGCTGGCTAAGAAAATCCTGTTGACACCCAATTTTGTCCCACCTTTTCTCCAAAATACCTATTTTTCGCTTCTAATATTTTGGCAACTTTTAAGAAATAATTATTCGCATTTTTACTATAATTAGCTTTTATTAATACCGGCATTTCATTATCCTGTCATTATCTTTTACTACCGTCATTACTACCATTATTATTATTATTACTATTATTATTATTATTATTATTATTATTATTATTATTATTATTATTATTATTATTATCATCATCATTTTGTTACTATTATTATTATTATTAGGATTATCACAATTATCATTTCAGCATTTTTTACCGTCTTACGCACACGCATCGCATTTATCATCGCATAATTAAATAACAGCATTTACTTACTGTTGAATTTCAAATATTATTGCACTGCTATTATGACGGCATATAATTTATTATCCGAGTATTAATAATTGCACATTTTATATTAAGTAATTTTAATTGGTCTTTTGTTTAAATGTAGTAGCCCAATCAACTCATACTATTTTCAGGCCAATTCATAAAATCGGCCCACATTTATTCCTAGCCCACATTTTCATCCACTCAGTCCATTCTTTTAAACCCAATACCCAGTCCGCTAATCCAAACCAACCCGACCCGACCCGCTGTTTAAGAAAAGGAACCACTAGGGTTCCATTTCTTCTTGAGCCGCACACCCCTCGCCCCTTTCTCTCTGTTCTCCTCTGCTCCCCCACGTTACCTCCATTTCCCTTCTCCCTCCATCCATGCTCCTCTCCGCCCCTCCACTTTCGCCTGTCCCCGCGCCACTGTCACCCCACTCCTTCCTGTTCCCCCACGTCTTCTGCCATTTCCACTACCCTTGTTCCCCACGCTTTTCCCTCTCTCGCTTCCTTCAAACAACTATAAAGAAAGGGGAGAGATTGGAAAGAGGGAGGATTTTCGGATTAGTGAAAACCCCCAAGAACCTGGAGATTTTTCATGAAATTCCCCAAGAACTAAGTTCTCAGCCGCACAAAACCCCCTAAAAATTGAGTCCTTTAGACTGAATTCCACAGAAATTGAAAGCTTGCGTTTTGTCGCTAAAAATCCCTTAAGCAAAAAATTTTAATATTAGCAGTCTTGTTTACTTCTGGATATTGAGTTTAAAAGTGTTCGAGCGGATATCGAAGCCCTGCCCCACTTCGCTGCACCCGAAGAAGGTAATTCTCCATTCCCTTTTTTTATTTCTGCTGTATTTTCTGCTGCCCTGTGTTATTTAGTTATCGTTCTGTGATTCAAGCGTGTTAGGTAAGCTATTTTAGTTTGATAGATAAGCCTGGGCTGGTTTATTTGTGCGATTAAGCATGTTTAAGTATGATAATATAGTTTGGTTTGCTTAAGTATGTGAGCTACACTTCCTTTAGTGGATTTCAGTTTTAACGGTTTAATGCGTGGTCGTGTGTTTATAGGCTAAGTTCGAGTCATGTTTAGCTAGATATGCTTCCGCGTATGGTTAATTCATTTTTATACAGTTTAAACCATGTTCTGTGCAGTTCAGTTTCCTGTTTTAGTTCTAGCATTTTTAGTTATGGTTTATTCATTGAGTTTCAGCATGAATTAATCTTGTTCCATAGTGGCTCTAGCCGAATCTTGGCCTTTTCCTGCGAAGCACGAATAGTTTATGGATTTTCTTAATACTCCATATAAGTTTAAAAAATGAGTTTAGTTTAAGTGGACAAACTTATTCCAAAGATTATGGGTTGTCGATCAGGTATTCAACAGTATGATCTCATGTTAGCCGCTTAAATGGTTTGCCTCCATGTTTCGTGTTAATGTTTTAAGGTAGTTTGAATTGTTAGTTTCTTGCATATTTCGCCGCTAGTCCTTATCCCATTATGTATGTGATTCAAGTATAGTAGTGTAGTTCAGAGCGACTTGAAATTTGATCTTTATTTGTTTGAAGTATTAATCTGTCAGCAAGTAGATCTATGTAGTATGTTCTGTGTCTATCGTTAGCCACATTTATCGATTACATACTAATCTTTTTTCTTTTGTTTTTATGCATGACCACCGCGTGCGAGTCCGAGGAACTCATCTTCTTCCGCATTCGATGTTGGGCCAAAACCCAACGAAACACTCTATCGAGTCAGCCCCATCAGTTGTGTAAAATGATTTTGGGCCGAGGCCCATAACCGCAGCAACAATGCACAACAATTGGCCTGAAATGGGCCGATCCATTTAATTCCTCTCCTCCTCTATTTTATGCTCCGTTGAGCATTTTGCTTTGGTATTGAATGACTAACGCTTTGCCTTGTTTCGTTTTCTTAATATTAGATGAATCCAAGCAGATTAGTGGGGATGATGTTAGTAGTAACGGATAGTTAAATTAAAGGAGAAACCAATAGTTAGTTCCCTAGTTTTAAGTTCTTATGTTAAAATTATTTAAAGTTTTCTTTTATACAAATTATTATATTTTCCCTAAATCTGATTTTAAGTAATATTCTTATATCTTCTTTAAAACCTTAACAACCTTTCCTAGCCCCCTTTTCTTAAAATTATAAGTACCTTCTTTAGCATTAATTAATTAACCTAAGTTTGACCGGATAACCGTAGTTAAACGGATTCTAAAGGATGCCTAACCCCTTCCCTTTAGGATAATATAGAACCCTTACTCAGAATCACATTGGTTAAGCAAACTATTAACAGAGGTTTAGTTTTAACTTTGCCTTAGTTAACCTCTAGGTGTCCTAATTCACCGTTAAATTAATTAGGTGGCGACTCCTTAAAACAAAGCATAATAGGAATCTCCAATATGTTGTACTCCGCTTCAATCAGGTTAAAATGGGGTATAACAAATCCTTCAAGCTAATTCATTTTTTACTAAGAAAAGAACATTTTTTTTTTGGAATAATAATATAAATTGCGTTTTCTCATTCACTTTTTTAAAACTATCATGTTTAATAGTTGTGCATTTACACTATGTGATTTGTACTAACTTTATATTAAAAAAGTGAGCACCCACGAGCTTAAATTTCTGGATCCGCCAGGAGTCAAATGAATATAACTGATATGGTCGTTCAGAGTCAGTTGAATGACGGAGGGAGTATATAGTAGTAGTAATTATATGTTCTACATGCATGTAGCTCAGTACTTGGACTCAAGTAAATGTCACTGCAAGAAAAAAGATTTGCGAATAACCTTTTTTGTAGCCATAGTATTTATTATTATTGTAAAAAGGTAATTTGGCAACAAACTTTTTATGTGCAATAACTTTTTTATTGTTGACAAATGTACTTTTTGCAACAATAATCAGTACTACGACAATAACATTAAATTGTTTGGCAACAAAAAAAGTTCATTTGCCAATAATAAAACTAAGTTTTTATCATATATTGATTTTTGCCAACAATATTATTTTTGTTGTTAAAGAGTTATTGCCATTTCTGTACTTTCTTGTAGTATGTTACGAGAGACATATATGATGAATGCGAACAAGACTATAACCAAATTCTTATCTGAATGGTGGAGTAACTGGTGCTACACAATGAAATTACGATGAAGACTGCAGTGACGGTTGGGCTTAAATAATACTATGTGATGGAATAAGTTGCATGGTACCTTCAACCTCGCATGCAATATTATATTGCAAGCTTAAATAAGAGTTCTAAATTAAAATCGTATATGGTTTTTGTGAATCTTTCGAATTAAATACTAGCTGTCTATATATTAAGCTAGAATATATAGTGTAAAATCGTTATCAGCATGATATGTAACTTTTTATGATCAGAGAAATCAAAGTACTATATAGTAGTATGTATTATCTATAAACTAGTGAATTTATCCGCGCTTCGCGCGAATTTGCCTTTCAAATATTAAACTTCTTAGCTTTTTATTTTTCAAAGTTAAATAAATTAAATTATAACCAATTATATTATAAGCGCTTAATATATATATTTTTATGTGATTTCCGTCACTTAAGAGTTTTAAGTCTTGAATAATTACTTGTATAGTCTAAGTACAAGTGAAACAATTTTTTTGTTTTTCTTAAAATAAAGTAAAGAAATAAAGTATTCAACAAAAACCAATCTATTTTTGTGCATATATATTCAAACTTTAAAATATTTAACTATCTAATTATATGAATCTCTTATGTAATTCTTAGCTTATTCTTTTCCCATTTTTAACCTTTATATCTATTTTTCTTTTTCCTTTTTGACCTTTTTACTTCCCTACACAATCACTCATTTTTTAAAAATAAAAAATCAAATTTAATTTTCTTTCTCTTTTAACTTCCTAACAATAAAAATAAGAAACCGAAATATATTATTCTCAAATCTGAACATGAACTATAAGAAACTATATTAAATAAATATTGCATAAATATATATCATAAAATATCGATAACCATGGATATTATTACGCATTATTTATTCAATTTAATTAGAGAATATGAAATAACCGATACAGTTAGAAACAGAAAAAGAATAAACAATTTAATTGGTGAACAAATCATTAGGAATACGAAAAGAACCCAACAAAATATGAGAAATTAGTTTAATGACTTTTCTTCTTGATCATTAAATATTAATATAACAAATTTTCTTAAAATTCTAATATTAATCCGGAGGTCTTCTTCGTGTTGGTAGCCGCTTCCTTCTTTTAAAAATTTTTGATTTACCATAAGCTTATGTCTTTTTAATTGCTATGCAATTGTGACTTATGTTTGGTTGATGATTATTGAGATTCACACATTAATATTAGGCAAATCATCATTTATTGTTAAGAAATTAGATTTTCCCTCTTTTTTTCATATATTAAGTTTCAAAATAGATTTAAAATTACATTGTGTCAATTTTTGAACAGATCTAATTAATCATATCCACAACATATCTAATCGGAAAAAATTGTTCTTTGTAAAAGAAATTATAGCAAACTAAGAAGTAGAAAAAATTATGAATTTAAAGAGTATATAATTACCTTAGAAGAAATGCATCCAATGTTGAGGTAGATACCATCGAGCCTGCTCCTCGATGTAGATGGCATAGCACAAATAATTTAGCAAATGTTGAGTAAGATTAATTATGAGAGTCAAAAGAGTAAAATTTTCAACCAAAATGTTGCATACCTTTCACGTGAATCTCACAAAACAAATTGTGATTATGTAAAATAAAAAGTAAAATACACTGACCATGCCAAGTAAAGATCAACATTCTTCCTTTGACTTCCCTATCTTAGTGAACATAATATACATAATCTTATCTCAATCTAACACAAAATAATAACAAATCAAATAATTTATTGAAACGACTACATACACTTTGCCATACATTAATAATAATATAGAACGAACTTATTACAAAATTAAACTTGGGAAAGGCCTAAACATTCACGTGATCAAACTGCTGAAGAAGAAGAACAAAAAAATGACTACTAAACTTCATATTGCACTTCTTGTTTTCTCTTTTGGCAGCCATGCAGCTCCCTCTTACTCACTCTTGTCCGAAAACCTCTCCGTTTTTACCCTCAGACACAATCTTTTCCTTCTTCAATATATCACAATCCAACACCTCAATCTTCTCCACAATTTCAAATCAAGAAAACATTAAAATATAAAATGTTGCGTTTGAGATGGTGTCATAGAAGGCAGTGCCACCCCTTTTGGGCGTGAAGCCAAATGAATGAAAAATGTGAGGAGAAACTAAAATGAAAGAATATAAAAAGCATAGACATTAAACTGTATTAATTGCTCAATTTAATTGAAGATTAAAATGGTTGTTGAATGTTGACCCATGAACCAAAAACAAAAAGAGCAAAACGGATGAAATGAAAAGGCATAGACTTGAATATGTATTAAATGTTCAGTTTAATTAGAAAAATAAAAATGATTGTGGATGTTTTAAATAAGCTAAATTAATAGGATGAAGGAGGAAAAAATTGCAAAAAAAAAGAGAAAAAAAATAAATAGGTTTCTTGGCTTTAGAGAGTGTCACATTACCGTTTTTATGCCTAGCTTTATATTATATATAGATGTGTGTGTAATATTGGTTGGGCTAGATATTGTGAAATGTTTTATTATGACCGGTACTCTATTCTGCACTTGATCATGACTACTATAGCATGTTTTATTTGAAATGATTCATTTTCTTCACCACGTTACCTTCATCCTCTTTCTCCGCCAGTGGAGTGTCCGGTGAGGTGGCAGAAGCTGGTTGGTTGTGGGTATGAACCCGCACGCATACATATTTTAGCTACCTATTAAAAGGTTTTCTTTCTTAAATTTGTCAGTACGTATATTTCATTTAGATGTTTGGACTAAAATTTATTGTAATTGAGCATCTGAACACATAATAAAATGTCACACTAGAAAAAGAGGGTTTTCCCACGGACGTTCAGTGAAAAATTTGAACTATAAAACATGATTTTCCCACCTCATTTCCACTGAACCAGCTCATTGGAAAAACGGATGGGGGTAAATAGGTTCCCATTGAAACGTTGGAAAAGTTCCTAATTTTTCCATGTGAAACACGATGATTTAAGTTTTTTCCGCCGACATTCAGTGGGAAATCCGGGGGAAAATGGAGATTTTTCAGTAGTGCGTTCATATTAGACACTTTCAGTTCAAATTTTAATTTGTTTTGCATGTGTTATCAAATGTCTATTAGCTAGGTAGTTAAGTTAACCGCATAGAAGAGATGATATATTCTAATTATTTAATTTATTTACATAATGGATGCTTGAGAACACACGAATTTTTTTAAAAAAAATTGAAACAAGAATGTCTAATGAGGACACCTTATTATTATGTGTTCAGATGCTAAATTAGAACGAATTTTAATTCGACTGTCTAAATAAAATTTGTTAACAAGTTTAGGGTTTGGCGATTAAGCCTATTAAGAACGTGTTCAATAGGCACAACATCGGCCACCCGCTAGTTAACATAAAATTATGGATTCTATCATGTGTGATGTTGTTGAAATTTTACCTCTACCACATGGACCAATCCGTAAAATTAAGAATATTGTTTGAGTAAGGGATATATATACATATGATAAAATGCTTTTTTCCGAGTGCCTATAAATACTACGTACTCTCTTTTAGCAGTGCAAATTAAATTAAAATGGCTACAGCATTTTCAGTATTTAAGTTTGTTTTCATCTTTGCTGCTCTTCTTTTTACTAGTAAGTCAATTACTACTCAATTTTCATTAAATCGTTTTTTGTAGTGTCCATGAACTGGAACACACCTTTCTGTTTTCTGTAGTCTCTACAAATTAGGGCGTGTTTGGGAGTTACAGCATAATTACTAGGTAGTATAATTATTATAGCAGTAATTACACAACCAAGTAATTATATTATTTTGTAATTATAATAATCTGTTTCATAACATAATTACAATATGATTCTCAATATATGTTTGATCTTCTTTTATTTTAAATAAAAATTAATTATAAACAAAAAAAAAACTATTAAATGCTATCAATAGAATCATTTTTCGAGAAAAATATGGGTCATCTAGTCATATAAGTAAAGAAACAAAAAACGGGAGTGACAAAATTGAATCTTGAGTCGTGAATAGTAATTCGATTGAGGATGAAGAAAGATAATTTTTGATTCAGCTCTCCACTTAATTTAACGATAAAAATAATGATTGCTTAAATTATTGAATTTGATTCTTGGTGATCATTGATCAAAAAATGATTCTGATTATCAAATGATTAGACCATTGGGACCAAATTTTAAATTTTACTATCTACACGCTCACCGGTCGATGCATGTAGGTGTTCATGTATATATCCCATGTAATATGTATTGTCATACCAATGTTAATTAATTTTATTCAAATATTTTCAGGTCAATGGACTTGGTGTCCAAAAACTTATGTAATGGCGGCTCGAGAGATTTCTTATGATGTAAAAACGGTGGAACAAAGAATATTCCCTAATAGACTTATTACGTGTGGAGGGAAATGTGAAAATGATTGTAATGATGGCTGGATTTGCACTAGCTGTGGCTTTAATAAGTATGGTGAGGGCCCAATGTGTACAAGGGACCCGTTCTAATCGTAAAACAATGATATATATATATATATATGTATGTATAGACACTATTAAATACGTCTATAATAACTTCATTAAATGTCTAATTGGCATAGGGGCGGAGCCAAGTGTAGTTGAGGGGGTTCAACCCCCTCGGCAGAAAATTACAATGTATATTGAAGGTTAAAATTATTTTTATGTATATATGATAGGTGTTGAACCCCTTAGCTTCTTGTATATTTACCTCTTTATATTTTTGAACCCTCTTACTGAAAATCCTAGCTCCGCCACTGATTGGCATATATATAGTATTGATCTAAATCAAATTTTTGAAAACGTCTTGCTCTAGCTCTAGAGGCTAGTACGTTTTCCTGGTGTTTTTGGAACAAACAACTGTTCTAATATTTGTATTTACCCTTTTCTAGGGATGGTTTTAAATGGTATGGACACTATTGCATAATCAGTAAATACTTAGTGTTTAACTGAAGTTAATTAAGTAGCCACTACATCTAATGAAAGGTTTAATTGGTAATCCTTTCATTGCATAACTAAGTGACTCTTTTAGCTCGTGCACACCCCTTAAGAAATTACTTACTCTTAGAATATTAGGAGTATTTTTACCAACTTACCCCTAATTATATTTTAAGTTAACATTGGGTATTGATCTAAATCAAATTTTTGAAAACGTCTTGCTCTGGCTCTAGAGGCTAGTACGTTTTTCTGTGTTTTTGGAACAAACAACTGTTCTAATATTTGTATTTACCCTTTTCAAGGGATGGTTTTAAATGGTATGGATACTATTGCATAATCAGTAAATACTTACTGTTTAACTGAAGTTAATTAATTAGCCACTACATCTTATGAAAGGGTTTAATCGGTAATATAAAAGCGAATTCAGGATTTAATTGGAAGTAACGTGCATCATTACCTTCAATGTAAACGTGACTAGTCATAAATACCGATATTAGGTGTAATATTCGGTTGATTCGATCTATTTTGAGATTCGGTTACCAACTTTTTTTCATTTATAAATAACCAAATCAATAAATGAACCCAAGGAACCAAATTAATCAAGTGGTAGTATATCAATGAGTTCGATCAAGCCCTTAGAATTGAAATAAAATCAGTAGCGGATTGAATTTTGATAATCTTCACTAATTAATGAATGGAGAGTTCGCTTTAAAACCATCCGCTCTGCACCCACCCGGGTACAGGCTTCAACAAGAATCTTACAAAGGTATAAAATGTTAAGACAGTTTTGCGCATAGCCTCAATCTCATAAGGCTAAAGCATTTACTTTTGTAGCCATGAAGAGCAAGATTAGAAAATTTGCATATATACCAAAAAGAAAAGCAGCAATTAATGAAGAGGGGCTTCTTCTTTTTAGCAAATTGATAAAAATAATAAGCTAAGTGTACAACTGCAAATTAGTAAACAACTTGCAGCATCATCAGGCTCTAACACCTCTTATTTCTCTTCAATATCCCTCAAACTCCCAGAGAAAAAAGACTGTCCTCTTGTCCACCCAGACCTATAACCAAACAAGATGAAAGAAAGACCGATGACGATTACATCAACGATAACAAGTTGAAAATAATAAAGTTACTAATAACCTAGCTAGATATAATTAAGCCAAAGCTATAGTCGAAAAAATATTGTACGTAATCCAAATGTAAAGATGATCAAAACATGTACAACTTTCAGAAGTCTTGCTTTGAGCTCATTGGCCACAGAAATGCTCTCTTGAGAGCCTAGTGGTGCTCCCCGGAAAAGAAAGGTTTGAACAGAATATTCTATATATTAGAAACTCTGGTCTCAACCTGTTTGTTTGCTGGCTTTCAATTTTTATTTAAGGACTTTCCGGCTTTTTGCAGATTCTAATGCAGTGTGTCCCGATATCCTTTATGGAAAAACACGTTTCCATTATAAGAGCTTATGTCTAATTTGAGCTTTGTTTGAGCAAAACAAGTAGGTGTGTAGGCTTTGTCAAATCAGTATATGATCAAGGTCTCATGAATCATACTAATTCCAATAGCCCTCGAAATGATGGACTGCTCCAGTTTCAAGCACTTAAAGTAAAGTACCATTATTTACCTCCAACCACTGAGGTAAAAGGTGGTACTGGGTTATCTTTTGTCTGACATACATTTATGTAGTCTAATATATGATCATTTTCTTTGCAAGTTTTCTTACTAATCTATCAGAAAATTAAAGTGGTTTTTTGCTGAATTGCTGTAATTTGTTTGAAACTGACAACAATAATAAAATTTTGCTGCCAACGAATTAATTATAAGGAAATATATATCGGGTCTAAGATAGCGAAATTCCTTATCGGGTAAGTTCCGACCCGTATGAAAGGACGTAACGATTTGGGTACTGTCTCGAAGAAAGGCTAACAATGATATTGTGTTGGGCCCGTGCTGGCACCAACAATTCTCACCTAGTATTTAAGAACAGAATAAGTTTTATCATGCGATAGGTTATCATATAATTAACGACATTAGAATAACCATGTTGTTGTAGCAACCGAAAAGGACAAAAAAAAATCCATATATCACAAAAATTCAAATTTTATGAGTGTGGGTGGGTATATCACAAAATTTCAAATTGAAATATCCATGTTGTTAGAAGAGTGGATGCAGTAATATATATCCACCACCCACTAAACAGAAAATTATGGATTCTATCATGTGTGATGTTGTTGAAACTCTACATCTACCACATGGACCATTTCATAGAATTAAGAATATTGTTAAGTGCCATATATATACAGATAACGAAGATACTTTTTTATAAGGCCTATAAATACTATTCTCGTTTATATAGCAGCGAAATTAAAATGGCTACGGGGTCTTCACCATTTATGTTGGTTTTCGTCTTCGCTACTCTTCTTTTCACTAGTAAGTTAATTACTACTCTCTTCTTTCATTTTTCATAAAATTGTTTGAAGTGTATAAGAAAAACAAAATTATCTTTATGATTTTAAACACCTCTTGAAAGCGAAGTGTACAACTGCAAATTGGCAAATAGTGATCATTTATCAAAAAATGATTCTAGTTATCAAATGATTTAATAATGAGGAGCAAAATTTTACTATTGCACACTCACTGGTCGATGCATCTAGGTGTTCACGTATATATACTATGCATTGTCATACTTATGTTAAATTAGTCTTATTCAAATAATTTCAGGTCAATGGACTTGGTGTCCAAAAACCTATGTAATGGCGGCTCGAGAGATTTCTTCTGATTTACAAGTGGTGGAACAAAGAATATTTCCTAATTCTATTATTACTTGTGGAGGGAAATGTTCCAGTTCCGGTGAAAATAATTGTAGTGATAGCTGGTTTTGCAATAAATGTGGCTATAATAAGTTTGGTGTTGGCCCTATGTGTACAATAAAGTTGAACTAATTGTAAAACAATGTTAAAATATATGCCTATAATAACATAGTAATAACATTAAAAGTAGTAACATGCTATATATATAGCATTCATCTATATATCAAAATATATTAAACTCCTGTTCTGCTTCTAGAGGCTAGTAAGTTTTTCTTGTGTTTTTGGTACAAACTGTTGCGATATATACCATTAACCATGTGTTTGGATATAGTATTTATTATAGAATAATTATTTATTCATTGTTTAATAAAGAATTAAATAGATCATATATTAGTATGTTTGTCCTTTACTTATATAGTAGATGATTTAGTGTATAGAGTTTAGCCTATACATGTAAGATTAAATCGTCGGTTCTTATAAGTATAAAATTTATGTTCACAATCTAAGATGGAAATTGGACAATGTCATCGGTATGATTGTAGCCCAAGATTAATATAATGTATCTTCATTATGGGAACGATATAGTTCCGTCTTCTTGTGCTAGTACATTTTGTATGTATT
The DNA here is from genome assembly GCF_019175385.1 of Lycium barbarum. NCBI lineage: Eukaryota > Viridiplantae > Streptophyta > Magnoliopsida > Solanales > Solanaceae > Lycium > Lycium barbarum. Next base: position 151,726 of record NC_083338.1, on the reverse strand, counting down.
GAATGGACCAAGTAGAGATAAGTGTTTTTGTACTGAATATATAAAACAAATTCTCTAGTTCATTAAATGTACTTATACTCTTAATCTTGATATAATTATTATGATTAATGTGATTTGTTCATTATTTTGATTTATTAAAAGGTACGGCTCAATTGCGAGTCTATGTATTCCTGGTGAATTGGATAATGGCAAATTACATTTGTGAAATAATAATTAGTTGATAGAATCCATGTCTCGACTTTGAGATTGATGATACCCCTTTATGAATGCTTATAAGTCTCATGTGAAAACCCTGCAGGTGGATTTTGTATCTGTCACATGATATAAGTTAAGCGGAAATATAAAGGATTCAATTAGTCAATGAATTAAATTGTCAGTAATTTAATTTAATTGATTGGTATCTGTAATCTTAACATGGGGAGTTAAATAGGATTTAATGAAAGATTTCGAAATTAAACCGAGGAGTGCCGTTACGATTTTTTAGTGGAATAAGTCATAATTTATTATGGTAGGATTAATTCAGATATTTCGAATTAATTTCATAATAGGAAGCCTCGTTAATTAAATTTTGTGGTCCCTGCTGTACCCGAATAATAAAGAATTAAATGAAATATTATTTCTTGGTGGAAAATAAAGACCAAGCAGGTTTTGGAAAAGGGTAAAAAAAAAAACCCCTAAAACATGTACTTATAAAATAGGATTATTCCATAAGGAGGTGAAGGGTTTTACAAGTTTCATACACTTTTTCCATTGAAATTCGCCCACACGGATTTCACAAATTCTGGTATTATTCGGATTACACAGCAGAAGACTGTGGAACTGAAGGATGACGATCTCGTGGATGGTGTTTGTTCGTGATTGAAGATTCGATTCTTGATTGCGGTCACGCTTCAAGAGATAAGTATTAATTTTACGTTTGATTAATATCTTGAATATTTTGATTATGTGTTGTCTATATTACATGCAAATTCGATCCTGACTATTTACTTTCACTGCGTATGCCTGATTTCCATCAGAAACAACTGTTTTAATATTTGTATGCATCCATTCCAAGGGATGGTTTTAGATGGTATGGACACTGTTGTAAAAATAAGTAAATATTTACTGTTTAAGCGAAGTTATTAATAGCCACTACACCTTATGAAAGGGTTCAACCGGTAATATAAAAGCGAAGTCAGGATTTCATTAGAAGTAACACGCATCATTACCTTTAATGTGAACCTGACTAGTCATAAGTAGGGGTGTACATGGACCGGGTTGGTTCGGATTTTTTAAACATCAAACCAAACCAATTGCGTCGGGTTTTAAAATTTATATACCAAACCAAACCAATAAAATTCGGGTTTTTCAACCTCGGGTTTTCTCGGATTGTTCGGGTTGTTCGGTTTTCTCGGATTTTTCGAATTTTTTTTCGGAATAGTCTTGATACAAAACATATAACTTTTACTTTAAATATTTCTTTAGTCCTAGTAAGATACAATTATGTAATTAAAGTGTTTCTTAAGAAAATAACACAAAATGTGAGAAGAGTGATGACATTGTATTAAAATATTCAACAAAAGCTAATATAATCGGTTAAAATAAATATTGCTAATTAACAAGCCATAAAAGAAAATGACCATAATCTAAAAATACTAAGTCATGATAAAATAAGTATTAATTATATGATAAAGAAAAAAACTTAAGTTATGTATTTTTACTCTCTAAATCAATTATGCAAAACTAAAGGATAGATATCCAACATTATTGTCATTTCTAGTGGTAAATTGAATTTCTTTTGTTAGGATTAGTGTTGAGTTGGTTTTGGTTTGGACTTTATTTGAGTTACTAACATCCATAGGATATAAAACTTATTGACATTCAAAATTCTAAGTTCAAGCTTGAATAATATGATAATAGATAAAAAATTACGAAAAAATTTAAGAAATATTTATAAATTACTTTACAAATAAATATTTTTATGTATAAAATATTTTAAAAATTGAATACATGTAATGTCGGGTTGGTTTGGTTCGGTTTGACTTTTTTTAGTTAAAACCAAACCAAACCAATTATGGTCGGGTTTTTTTTTCCCAATACCAAACCAAGTCAAACCAAACCACTAGTCGGATTTTTTTCTCGGTTTGACTCGATTTATCGGTTTGGTGCGATTTGTCGGTTTACTTTGTACACCCCTAGTCAGAAGTACCGATAAGTCCGTTCCTATACCTACTATTTATGTATTTATAAAAAATAACCAAATCAATCAACGAACCCAAGGAACCAAACTAATCAAGTGGTTGAGTTCTTAGAATTGGAATAAAATCAGTAGCAGATTGCAAATTTTTGGTGATCTTCTCTAAGAAATTATGAAAAATCCACTTTAAAATAATCCGCTCTACACCCAATCCCAAATATAAGTTTGAAAAGGAATCACACATGGGTATAAAACAATAACAGACTGTTTCGCTTATAGGGTCAATCTCAAAGGCTATAGAACATTTACTTTTATAGTCTCATCAGAATTTTAACTTTTTTTTTTAATATATATCCATGGCGTCCGGGCGAGCTTGCGCGCACACCTCGACTAGTTCCACGGATACTTGCTACCTCCTACTAGCAACTAGCAACAGGTACAAGTTATTCTATCCACCAGGACTTAGACGGATGGAAAGAAATCACCTACTCCATCTGACCAAGCCTCTTGCACAGTACTTCAAAGTTTCCAGCCATGAAGAGCAAGATTAGATCATTTGCGTACCAAAAAGAAAAACAGCACTTAATGAAGAGGGGCTTCTTTTAGCCAAATGATAAAAAAACAATAAGCTAAGTGTACAACTGCAAATTGGCATATAACTTGCAGCAATATCAGCAATACAAATTCAGATTTAAATGGTTCAAATATAGTGCCTGGAGGCTGGAGGGTAACTCCCCAACCTGCAAGATAAAAACCTCTTGAAATTGAGTATACCAATAAGGCCCTAAATCCTTTTATTCTCTTCAGTATCCCTCAAACTGCCCGAGAAAAAAGACTTGTCATCTTGTCCACCCAAACCTATAACCAAACAAAACAAAAGAAAAACCGGTAATGATTACACCAACGATAACAAGTTGAATAAATATAGTTACTGTAACAAAATGTAGAAGCCAAAACGTTTACATACATTTAGGCCTTTGCTTTCAGCAGTCTTGCTTTGAGCTCATCGGCCACAGCGTCAATGAACTCTTCGGTGTTCAGGTAATGCTCTCTTGAAAGCCTATTCAAAGAAAAAAAGATTTACAAGGGATGAGAAAGAAAGCTCCATTAACAAAAACAAATGAGAGAGGAAATTATGAAAGAACTAAAAGACAATAAGGCTCACTTGGACCCATGGATGATGAGTGCAAGATCTTTGGTCATCTTTCCAGATTCCACTGCACCAATGCATGCTGCCTCTAGTTTCTCAGTAAAGTCCAAGAGCCTTTCATTGTTGTCCAACTTTGCCCTGTTCACAAACAATTTATTAAGTAATCATAATCAACCGAAACTTTTTTGAAACTTTCCAAACAGCAAATTGCACTTGTGATATCAGGCTAACGCTCAGCAGATCGAGAACTATAGTAACCTACCTGTGTGCAAGTCCACGAGTCCAGGCAAAGATCGAGGCAATGCTGTTTGTGCTGGTTTCACCACCTTTCTGGTGAACCCTGTAGTGGCGAGTAACAGTTCCATGAGCTGCTTCAGCCTCAATGGTCTTCCCATCAGGACACACCTGAACCATATATTCAGAAGATGTCAGAATCCAAAACAGCAATTTATATTAGCAATAAAAAAAATGATCCAAAGGATCCAGACGCGTAGTCATATATTCCCAAGAAAGATATAGAAATAAGATAACTTAAAAGCGGGCCTGTTAAGGAGTTGGTTGAAGCAAAAAATGCTATAGAAAATAAACATACCAGGACAGATGTCATCAACCCAAGGGATCCAAAACCTGTTCCAAGAGAAAAGGGACATTATTATTAACCTCTAGGACTATAAATTATAGGGAGAGAGACAGGAATACTTGATTCAGCTATCTTGTGTATATTCTACAGGGATCTGTTGAAATGACAGCCTTAAAGCTACAAACACATGTCAAATACCTTGTGCTAAGAAATCACTTTGTACATCACCATCATAATTCTTGCAGGCCCATACATAACCACCTTCACTCTTTAAAGCATAAGCAACCATATCGTCGATAAGACGGTGTTCGTACCTATGAAATATCACTAAAGAGTCAATGTTGTTGTACTTGTGATAGTAGAACCATGCTTACCAAGTGAACTGTGGAAACTCACCAAATTCCAGCTTCCTCATACTTGGACTTCCAATTTGCTTCATAAACTTCTTGGAAGATGTCCTTGAACCTTTATAAGAGTATTAATGGTAGCTCAGAGAAACAGAATATATACGAACACCACAAGTGAAGGCCAAACAGAAAACAGAAAGATCAACAGTTTGGCTGCTCACCTCCCATCATATTTCTTCAGAATGGTATTCTTTGTACTAAGATAGAGGGGCCATTTCTTTTGGTATGCCATGTTCATTGACGCCTCAGCAAATGCGCGAACAGACTGCATCACATCAAGAAAGTGAAGGCAAAAGAACTTAAAATATATAAGTCTGCAGCAATTTAATATTCCAAATTTGAAAAGGAAACCAAACTTTTGTAAGCAAACCTCGTCTGTGTTGTACATGGATAAAGCTACTCCACCAGCACCAGTAAAGTTGTAAACTTCAAATTCAGTCTTCTCGTCTGATCCTTCTGGCACTGATAAAGTATTAAAAACAACATTTCAGTAAACATATTCTAAGCGAGTAAGCATTGCTATCTAATAGGATCACATCAAGTAAAGCAACCAACAAAAATTTACCAAACACCAATTTGAGTTTTCCAGCTCCTTTAATAACTGTATCAGTAGCTCGGTATTGATCTCCAAACGCATGTCTACCAATGCATATTGGTTTAGTCCAGCCTGGTTTAAGAAGCATATTTTGCTCAATGACACTACTAAATTAACTTGAGGGAATGTCAATACGCAAAAGCAGAAAGCACAAGAAATCTGGGATACCTGGGACAAGTCGGGGAATATTTTTGCACATAATTGGTTCTCTAAAGACCGTTCCTGCAGTCAATGCCAATGAGTGCAATGAACTATAACAAGCAAGCTATAACTAGGAAACAATATGATCCAGAAATGAGAAAGAAATGCAGGTGTACCATTTAGGATGTTTCTGATTGTCCCATTTGGGCTCCTCCACATGGATTTCAAGTTAAACTCCGTCATACGGGTCTCATCTGCAAAATAGCACTTTCTAAGAATGACAGCTTAACACAAAGGACTTACTTTTGCTGAAAATATGAGCAACCGAGCTCAGCAAAAAGGAGCACCGAAATATAAGTACCTGGAGTAATGGTTGCACACTTAATAGCTACGTTGTACCTGCAGTTAGACCATACAATAGACATTAAGAAACCAGAATAAGGCTGAAAAGTTACACATAATGGACATGAGAGATCCCGTAATCTAAAGAAATTAATAAATACATGTGCATAGAGGAACGGATAGCAAATGAATTTGCTCCAACAAATGGATATTCTTCCCCGATAATTGTAAACTAGGAATTAAAGATGGAAAAAAAAACGTACTTTTGAGTGGCTTCCGCACTTTCAACTGTAACTTTATCATCTGTGGCATCACGGTGGGGAAGGCCAAGGTCAAAGTATTTTATATCCAACTCCAGAAAGGGAAGGATGAGCTAAAGCAAGCAATGAAGCTTCATATGTTAGTAGCTTACAATTTTATTATTAGAAGATAATGAGAAACCCGTACTGATCAGAAACAAGCCGAGAAAACTTGTTACCTTATCCTTGATTGATTTCCAAATAACTCGTGTCATTTCATCTCCTGAATCACATAATCAAGAAGAAGATAATAAGAGAAAAGAATTATAGTCTTTTACAGTCAAGGTCACATGAATATTTTAGGAATAGAAGCAAGATAAGTCATAATACTACATGATACCACAAGAATATAAAATCTAATCAACTTTTACTTCTTCTCAGCAAACTCTAAAAGGGGCAAATGATACGTTTGTATTTTTTCAATGACCGAGAAATCCGTGTTTCAACTTCGAAATCCGGACAGATTTAGAGGTTCGATCTATGATTAATCATTCATGAACATTAAGAGATAATTGGACATGACATGACGCTGTTAGGATCAAACATCCATGACACAGCTTTTTATGCAAAAAGTTGAATTTTTATATGTAACTGTATTTTATGTTGCACTGCTCTACGAATTCAAATTCGTTTAGCAATTAAAATTTAAGAAAAAAGAAAAGGCTGTCCTTTTCCTAAGTAAACTAACAGTTACTTTAACATAACCAAAGCTAAATTGTTTTCTGAAATGATGTGTCCAGTCAATGTTATATTAGATCACAAAGTACAGACTTACTATCAAGTAAGACAAAATTTTAAAAATGCCTTTCAAATGGTCAATTTTGAACAAATTCAAAATGGTGAGAATACTTCAAATTTAGAAAATTAGACCGTTTTCCATTTTTAAGCATTCCCACATCAAAAAAATGTTTAGAAGAGTATACTAAAAGCCCGTTTGGATTGGCTTATAAATTGGTCAAACCAGCTTATAAACCATTTTTAACTTATTTGGGTGTTTGGTAAAAATAGAAAACAGCTTAAATTAAGTTAAAAAGTACTTAAAATAAGCCTAAACCAAGAAGTTGCTCAACCCCAACTTCTTTTATTTTTGTGGCTTAAAAACCATTTTGGTTTGACCAACAACTTCACCCTTTTATCCCTTATATTTTCTATTAATTTCAATACTACCCTTACTTTTAAAACCCTTTAAGCACTTTTATCCAAACACGTAATTGTTTACTTATAAAAATAACTTTCAGGCTCTAAGGATCTGTGTGGTTGGAGAATTATTTATCAATTAGTAGAAAATGTGATTCATACACATGAATACTAACATCGATTTTGAAAAGTTCCTAACCAAACAGGCCCTAAGTAATTTTGAACAAACATAAGCAAAACGAGTCAGTAGATATATATTTTCCCATGTTGTTAAAGGTTGGATCTTTTTAATCAAGAAGCTCAAAATCAATGATTGAATGGATGATCATTAGTTATATCTCTGATCTAACAAAATATATATGTTAATCAGTAGGATCTAACAAAGCCCTGGTTACAATAACAGATCCTTTTATTTAATTAGTCTAACATAAAAACAGATCTAGATATCAAGAAATGGCAGAGAAAGAGATCTAACCGTCCATCTCAACGATGGGGTTTTGAACGTTGATTTTCTCGAATGCCATTTTTGCAATTTGACAGATGAAAAAGAGAGATCGCCGCCGAATAGAGAAAAGTTGGTGAAAGAAGATGCAGAGTATGAAACAGCTGCTACACTATGCTTAAGTATTTATTTATATATATATTTTGAGACTTGGTTGAGCTAAGGACAATTCTTATTTTTATTTTTTTGAGGTTGTTATAAAATAAAACTATTAAGTAAATACACAGAGGAAATATGTAGAGAGAATATGTAGAGGGATATCAGATTATATTACTTCTGCTCTTTTAACATTGCATCTGTGCATCCTATTTATAGGAGCAACAGGACATGGGATATTTTGAGATATTTTGGGATATTTTGGGATATTTATAACTTAATGGATATCCACTACTTAGGATATTTATAACACTCCCCCTTGGATGTCTATTAATAGATGATGTACCTCGTTAAAACCTTATTAAAAAAAAACCCTGTGGGAAAAAGTCCTAATGAAGGAAAAAGAGTGCACATATCTAGAAATACGCTTTGAGAGCTGCCTCATTAAAAACCTTACCAAGAAAACCCAATGAGACAAAACTTGGTTAAGGAAAAAAGAGTACAACGCGTATTTCACTCCCCCTGACGAAGACCAAGATTCAGATGTCGGAGTCTTCGCATTCCAATCTTGAATATCATCTTCTCAAGAGTTGAAGTTGGCAAAGATTTAGTGAACAAATCTGCAGGATTGTCACTTGAACGGATTTGTTGCACATCAATATCACCATTCTTCTGGAGATCATGTGTGAAAAATAACTTTGGTGAAACGTGCTTTGTTCTATCTCCTTTTATGAAACCTCCTTTTAATTGAGCTATGCATGCAGCATTATCTTCATATAATACTGTGGGTATTTTTGTATCACACTTCAAGCCACATCTTTCTCTGATGAAATGTATCACTGATCTCAACCACACACATTCTCTACTTGCTTCATGAATAGCGATTATCTCAGCATGATTTGAAGAAGTAGCAACAATGGACTGCTTGGTCGATCTCCATGATATAGCAGTACCTCCGCATGTAAACAGATAGCCCGTTTGAGATCGAGCTTTATGTGGATCAGATAAATAATTTGCATCTGCATAACCAACAAGATCTGTACTACCTTTGTTAGTATAAAACAGACCCATATCGCTAGTTCCCTTCAGATATCGCAATATATGCTTAATCTCGTTCTAATACCTCCGTGTAGGAGAAGAGCTATATCTTGCTAGCAAATTAACAGAAAATGCTATGTCAGGTCTTGTAGCATTAGCAAGATACATAAGTGCACCTATTGCACTAAGATATAGTACTTCAGGACCAAGTAGCTCTTCGTTTTCTTCCTGAGGTCGGAACGGATCTTTGTTCACTTCAAGTGAGCGAACAACCATAGGAGTACTTAAAGGATGCGCATTGTCCATGTAAAACTGATTTAAAACTTTCTCAGTATAGGCAGATTGATGTATAAAGATCACTTTTGCGAAATGTTCAATTTGCAGACCAAGACAGAGTTTTGTCTTTCCGAGATCTTTCATCTCAAATTCTTTCTTCAACTATTCAATCGCCTTTTGGAGCTCTTCTGGAGTTCCAATGAGGTTTATGTCATCAACATAAACAGCAAGTATAATGAACCCTGATTTTGTTTTCTTAATAAAAACACATGGACAAATGGCATCATTTATATATCCTTCATTTATCAAGTACTCACTTAGGCGATTATACCACATACGCCCTGATTGTTTTAAACCATATAATGATCTTTGTAATCTGATTAAATACATTTCCCGAGACTTTAAACCAAATGCTTCAGGCATTTTATATCCTTCAGGAATTTTCATTTAAATTTCATCAAGTAAGCCACATAGGCCGTGACAGCATCCATCAGTATAAATAATGTGACATCTTCTGTTGTTTGGACTGCTGGCCCAATAAACATTACGTTTACCAAGATGGATCATTTTACTTGGTAATTATTCTACGTCAACATGCTTTAAGAGACGTAGAAATCAAATCCTCACAACCTTATACAATATTGTGCGCTATATTGTATATTGTCGACAAGATATCATGTTGTATCGGTTCGCAATTCGACATAACTTACTGAGATCTCATCACTTCATTATTTTCAGGTACCTGAACCTCCCATAAGGTTTATGAAGTGTTATGTCGTAGCTCTTCAAGAGCACATTGCCTTCTTATTATGATCATTTGCTCCTCCCTTTTTCAAGGATTATTATATTTGGAACCGATTGGTCTACCATGCTCCATGCACGCTGTATATTTTGTCCTTCAGGGACATTAAGAGCATTTTGCAGATGAAATATGAAATAGTTGGGTCAGCAAATGCTTCCAACATTTGACTTGAATTATCTGAGGATCATACTGATGATAATTCACAACATATTTCTTAGCTGCTTATTCTCTCCCCCTTATTTTAGTGACATATGTCCCAATTTTCTTTGGGAAAATCCATCTGTGTGCATCATGGTATATCCATTAATCATGTACCGCACATCAAATGCTAAAAGATGAAAATATCTAGTTCCTGACCCTGAACCAAATATGAGGGGAGAATTTATCAAAATTTATTGATTTGAAGCATACAAGTGCTGTTGTATGCAATATATCATATCTCAGACCAACATCTGAAACTCTGTTCTCATAAGCAATGGTTTAGCTGTATTATGGAGGCATCCAATGCCAAACCAACTTAGATATAAACCAGCATTATCAAGATGATTGTCTTGATTACATATTCTGAAAATTGTGCTTCCAACTCAATTATTTTGAGCAAGCAACTTTGTAAATGTCAAACTGCCAGTTGACAATAAACATACATGTGACTGTCTTAAATAGATGCATCTATTTAAGACATCACATTGCAGGTGAAGGGGCCCACATTCACTTTTTATATTTTTCAGAATTTTGAGGATTCAGTCCCAACATTAGCTGGTGTAATCAATTTATCATGAGAACAAGCAACACAAACAAATTCTTGAAGAATCTTCTAGTTCTTCAATATGTTTTTAATACTCAATTAGCACATCATATTTAAATCAGGACGATCAAAATGGTCTTGTCAACTGATAAAATTATCTGTACCCGTAAACTTCAAGTTTACTATGACGAGTGTTATTTCTTTTAATAAACTTCTGGTTTACTATTGCATGAAATTTTATGTCAAAACTTCTGGTTTATTGTGACATGCGATCTCATCATGCTCGGGTAACGCTTTACACACGTGTCCCTACCCGTAATAAGTTGGAGATATTCAATCTTCCAATCATCTGTAGTCTCAATATGATGATCATTTTTCTCGCTAGTAAACTTCAGGTTTACTATAATTTATTTTCCGATCGAAATAATTATGATCTGAGATGAATGGTACTATCATATATAAGCTCTTCGAGAGACATCAATTTGTTCACCTTAATCATATATTATTTGGACACTGCTAGTGTCATGATACTTGTAAATAAATAATTAGCTCTTCTGGAGCCTTTGATCATTAATTTCTATTACCAAATATTTCTTAAATACTTCTGGTACCATTAAAGCAAATTTCGACACTACTGGTGTCACGAAATAAACATTGAATTCTAAACTTCAATATTTCAAACATCTCCTTCAGGGAGATTCATCATTAACTGAGTATTTTGTATCTAAGCTCAAACACATAATAATCAAATCTTTCATAAAGAAATATATTAATTGTTATTTCCTTCAAGGAAATCAATAACAACTAACCATAATGTATTAACGTGGTTATAGGAGAAAGCATTCTACTCTACTTCCTTTTGCCTTAGAAATATGTTTCGACGTACGACAGGTACATGTAGCAATGTCTGAATTTCATACCACCAGAATATAACATCTACATTCCTTGTATTTTATCCCTCCAGGAGATAAGTTGTGGTATTTGTTCATTCACTTCGGGGAATGAAACCTGATTATTTAAATGTGCTTGAAATACGACGCTCATCAATAACTCGTTATTTTGCTCAAACACAAGAAAACATTGCTTCAAAGTATTTCTCAGATATTTTGGTAATTCTTTCTGCTTCAGGAGTAAAGTTTCAGAGTTTTACTGCTTCAGGAGTAAAGTTTCAAGTTTTACCACTTCAGGAGTAAAGTTTAAAGGTTGACTAATTCAGGAGTAAATTTCTGAATTCTACTACTTCGGGAGTAGATTTCAGAGTTGTTTCAGGAGTAGAATTAAAAACCTTACTACTTCAGGAGTAAAATACATAGGCTTACTACTTCTGGAGTAGAATTCAAAGTTTGCTACTCGTGGAGCAAAATTATGAGTTTAGTACTTCGGGAGAAAAGCATATAATATTCAGAATATTTCTTCTCAATTATTCTACCTCTTCTGGAGATGGATCATGATATTTTCACAATCAAATGCACGTTTATATTTATAGGCTTTACCACATATTATCACATTCACTTCAGGGATTGGATCTATATTTATAACATTTATCAAAAGTTTTAATTCTTCAGGAATAAAACATAATTATCTGAACGCGCCTTAAGCATATCAAATCGTGATAGCTTATAGCCTCTTTTAAGATATTGCTACTTCAGGAGCAAATCGAGGCATACATTTAATGTGGAGAATTTTTCTCTAACACATCTTCAATCATAAACACAATAAGCCCGTAAAAATATTACCACTTCTGGTGTTCACGGATATAAACTCATTTAATCATTTCATATTTGCGAACTAACCTTCCAGTAGAATATTGGCATAAGGCCTTCAGCAACTTTGGTTTCAAGATATTTTGGCAAAAAGAGGCCGAAGTGTTATATTCCATAGTAATATTTAAAAAAATAAAGGCCATGTTTCTTACTACGTTGATGGTGAGCTTCTCCCAAAAATCAGTTTAAAATTTTCGTAGTTGTTAAAGTCAACAACAATCAACCATCAAAACAAAGATAGAAAAATACTTGGAACATGTTACCTGAACTGTTTAGACTAAATAAGTACTGCAAGTCCTTTACTTTATCTCCAGTGAGGCAACGACTTGTACTCAGTGTAATTCCAAGAATTGCACCTTCGAGGCTTTCAAAGTATTTGCTCAAGATGGCTGAGGCTCGTGCTGATAACGTGTTATAAAATAAAACTATTAAGTAAATACACAGAGGAAATATGTAGAGAGAATATGTAGAGGGATATCAGATTATATTACTTCTGCTCTTTTAACATTGCATCTGTGCATCCTATTTATAGGAGCAACAGGACATGGGATATTTTGAGATATTTTGGGATATTTTGGGATATTTATAACTTAATGGATATCCACTACTTAGGATATTTATAACAGAGGTGTTCTTTTTAGAATATTTTTAATGAAATTTCCTTCTTTTGTTTTTTTTTTTAAGTAATAGTGATTCTTTATTCAAGATTCATCCGCAGCGTGACATCAGGTAGGAGTCATTCTCGTAAATTAAACGTGAGACATTTGATTAAGGTTAAAAAGATTATGTCCATAAAAATTTAATTCATTTGCTTTGCGCTTATTCTAAGCTTGCGTTTAGTCATAGATTTTGTGAAATTTTAAGAGATAGATTTTGTGAAATTTGAAGAGAAGAAAAAAAGAGTTTTTGAAATTGTTTTAGAAAAATAGATTTTGGAATTTGAAATTCTATTTGGTCATGCATTGATAAAAATTGAAGTTTTGTGAGTGAAAACTGGAACAGTTTTTGGAACTTGAAAATTTGTCTTCAAAAACTAATCAAATTTCACGGACCAACGTTATTTTCAAAAAGGAATTAAAAAAAAATTCAAAATTTATGACTAAATGGGTGCTTAATTAGAAAAATTCTTTGAATCTTGCATCAAATAATGTCGATTTTTGAGTTTGTTAGTAATAATTAGTGGTAGATTTGGATTGATGATTTGTTTTGTGATTGTTTTTAATTAAATACCTTTCTTGCTTTATTGATGATGGGCACGTAGAATGGCCTAAATCTGATAAACAAGGCAGGGGAATAATCAGCAAGATTTTTTCTTTAAAAGAAGTTCGAAATTTTAACATGATTTCATATCTAATACTATAGAGTACATTTAAATTTTGAATTGTTAAATTATGGTTATTCATGTTTCGGTATTTTTTTTTCAGTTTATTGTAATATTGCACTACGTTTGAGGAGAACCTTTATGAGAATATATATACACTGCCAGGTTTTTAAAAAATAAGTATCATAATTTTATATTACAATATCAATTATGAATTTAGAACAAATAGTAAATAACATGTTATAACATAAACTGGCACCGATACAATATTCCTAAATAGTTTAATTTCTTTATCATTTGCTTTCATGAAACTTGATATATCGTTCTAGAAAAGGTCGCAAAGTTCATTTTAGACTAAAAACTACTTCTGTGTGGATATACAAACCTTTGAAAGGCAACTTCAAAATATCCATTCTGTCTTTTTCTTTCTATTTTTTAATTTATTTTTGGTGTTCTCATTGATTGACAAGTTTACAAGTAGAAGCAAATTGGGATTTTATAATAGGATTTACAAGTGAACCTCATATATTACTCTTTTCATCTTAATTTATATGTTAAAATTTGATTAGGCACAAATGTTAGAAAAATAAAGTAGATTTTTTAATCTTCTAAGTCTTATAAACTAAAGATGTACGTGTAATGTATTAAAATATCTTTTTAAACTTGTTTTGTTACCCATGCCGTTTAGAATAGTAAATTTAAAGATTTAATACTAAACATAAAAAGAGATATTTTTTTTTTTCATTAAAAGAAAAACTAAGACACTTAAATTGAAACGTAGAAAATATTAATCATGAAGATTGCAATACTAAGTTACATATATATAAAATATAAACAAAAAAAAAAAAGTATACTATCAGATTATCTTTACTAGCTATAGTGGCTCATTTGTCATATTTGCAATATTGCAAATTTCACTTTTTAAGAAGGTTACCTATAAAGATTTTTCTACTCACTTAACAAGAAAATATATAAAACTATAACTCTATTTTCTAAAGTTTTGTACCTACAAGACCGTCAAGTACCCATTTAATCCGTAAAAAAACTCTGGCGGAGATTTTGTTGCCCTTTTCTAAATATGAACAAGGATCATAAAGTTCTTGTCCAGTTGTCCTCATAGATATTAATTGGTCCCCATATACACACCTATGCTTTATATATGCAAATTAACTAATGTCCCTTTCTAGCTCGTCCATCACTCATTTTTCGATAAATGTTGGTATGTGAAGGAACGTAGGTGTAATTTCGTGATTGGTTTGTCAGAAATATTTGAGGATAATTAAAGTACAAGTTCAAGACTGCAAATTTCAGAGTTGGAAATATCTTATCTCCTATATTTTTCGAAAGCATAACATGCGAGGCATGAAAATGATAGGAATGGACGAGGGACCATACGATATAATGCCAGTATATATGTATATAACTAGAGATGGCTATGGGTTTCATGTGAAGCCAAAATCAGCAATATATATACAAATAAATTAGTCAATTGAAATTTGGAAGATTTTAAGATGGAACCTACTATAAAAGGTAATCATATGTTTGAAGCAAGATGATAAAACGACGACCACGATTGTGATTTGTGATAATATCAAGCTAACGACAATTATAATAATAGCCAAACTTTGTGCAACTGCTCTAGTGTATAGGAATAGTTAAATAATGTAGAGTTAGGTGATTTGCTATTTACTTAAACATCTACTATGCTTCTTTCATTTTTTTGGTACATATCTCTATCATGGGAATTGAGGACGGGAGCCATACTATTCTCCGCAGAAATAATTGAAAAAAGGTATATCATCAGCTATATATCTTCTTCATCTCTCGGGTCCGAGCATTGAGCGTAGAAATATCCTAATAAGGAGTATGATAGACTATGTAATAAGTCTACGTAAATATAGTAAATATTCTCTTCCTTATGTATAGTAATTAGGTCCTATAATTTAGCCTAGTATTATGCTGCTAGTGAGATACCTACTTTGTATATAATGACTTTCATACATCAATACAGATCAGGGAGTGATTTCCTACATGGTATCAGACTAGGTTTCTCCTAAAAACCCTAGCATCCAAAACCCTAGCCGTCCACCTCCCTCTCTCCTAACCCTAGCCGTAGCCGCCGCCCCTCCTTTCTCCTCCCTCTTCTCTCTTCAATGGCGGACAACAAAAATTTCCATTCTGCTTTAACCGTCACGAATGTGAAATCTTTAATTCCAATCACTCTAGACATGGAAGTCGGCCATTATTACGAATGGGCGACACTATTCAAAGTTCTAGCCCGTGTCCACTCCGTACTTGAGCACATCATATCACCAACTGACACCACTGAACTCACCGCGTACAACGCAACTTAGGCGGCTAATCTTCCGCTCTAGAAACGGCTAGATGCGGTGGTCCTTCAATGGATATATGCCACCATATCCCATGATATTCTAACCTCTATTCTCGTGGCGGATGATGTTGCGGAGAAGGCTTGGAATCGAGTTGCTCAACTTTTCCAAGACAATAAGCACTCAAGGGCAGCGTACCTTGAAACCGAGTTCACCACCACAAAAATGGTCGACTTCGGCTCAGTTATGGACTATTATAATAGGCTCAAGTCTCTCGCGGATCAGCTTGCCAACGTGGGGTCGACGGTGTCCGACCAACGTCTAGTCTTGCGCCTCCTTGCAGGCTTACCGGAGACATATGCACACTTTGTCACCACCATCCAGCAGAAGGATGTGCTGCCCTCTTTCTCTGAAGTGTGCTCCAGACTCAAGCTCGAAGACGCCGCAGCCAAGGAACGTGCCCGCGATTCTAGTCCCGCGGCTCTGCTTGTTGATAATGATACTCCCTCCCCGCCACCTGGCGGCAACACTAATTCAACTAACCGTCGTGATAATAATCGTGGCAGGAATTCCAACAGGAACAAGTGAAAGGGGAACAACAACAATACCAACCGCGGGAAATCCGGCTGCGGCGGTGGCGGACAGACCAGCCACGGTCAGTGGCCGACGGGACAGCCACCGGCAGGGGGCTACTATTGGCCAGCCTGGCCGCCCTAGCAGTGGCCACTGCCCCCCTGCCCGTATCCGACCAGACCGTGGCAGCAGCGTCCCACCACACCGCGGCCCGGCAGCGGCATTCTCGGTGCGGGTCCACGGCCTCAGCAGGCCTATTCCATGCATGGTCCGACGTATTCTGGGTACACTCCAACAGACGTGGAGGCAGCCATGCACACTCTGTCCATGCATCAGCCGGATGATAATTAGTACATGAACACCAGAGCGACCTCCCACATGACTGCCAACTCAGGTACTCTCACGTCTTATTTTAATTTGAGCAATAATTCTGGAATCATTGTTGGTAATGGTAGCACTATTCCAATTCGTGGCTATGGTCATACATCTCTACCCCCCCCACCTAATCCCCAATTACGTCTCCAACATGTCTTGCATGCTACAAATCGCATTAAAAACCTTATTTCCGTACGTAAATTCACTAAGGACAATAATGTTTCTGTTGAGTTTTATCCTCTTGGGTTTTCTGTGAAGGATTCACCGACAGGGAGCCGCCTAATGAGATGTGAGAGCACTGGGGAATTGTATTCTATCACTTCCACAAAACAGACCACTCCACCATCCACCTTCATTGCCGCATCACCTAGCTTGTGGCATTCCCGACTCGGCCATCCGGGAAATGCTATCCTTAGTTCTCTTCGTAGTAATGCCTTAATTGAATGTAATAGGGCCCGAGCTTATTTTTGTACCTCTTGTCCTTTGGGGAAACATGTTAAATTGCCATTTTATGATTCATTGTCATCTACTACTATGCCATTTGATATCATTCATAGTGATTTATGGACATCTCCTGTTTTAAGTTCTAATGGGCACCGCTATTATGTTTTCTTTCTTGATGATTATAGCAACTTTCTTTGGACTTTTCCAATTTCTAACAAGTCCCAAGTCTATTCCACTTCTCTATCTTTTAAGGCATTAATACGGACTCAATTCGAAAGAGACATTAAAAACATTCAATGTGACAATGAGCGGGAGTTCGCTAATGGGCATTTTCAATCTTTTTGCGCCTCCAATGGTTTAAATTTCCAATTTTCTTGCCCCCATACCTCTCCTCAAAACAGGAAAGCGGAAAGAAAAATTAAATCCATTAACAACATAGTGCGCACTCTTCTTGTCCACTCCTCCATGCCCCCCTCCTTTTGGCATCATGCTCTCCAAATGGCCACATACCTCCTTAATGTCCTTCCCACCAAAGTCCTTGGGTATAAATCACCAACGCAAGTTCTCTATCAACGAACCCCCTCTTATTCTCATCTTCGGGTTTTTGGGTGTCTATGCTATCCACTTTTCCCATCTACAACTATTCATAAGTTGCAAGCAAGATCCACCCCGTGTGTATTTTTGGGCTATCCGTTGAATCATAGAGGATATAAATGTTATGATTTATCCACCAACAAAATCATCATATCAAGGCATGTTATCTTTGAGGAAACTCAATTTCCCTTCTCAAAGTTGCACTCCCCAACCCAAACTTCTTATGATTTTTTGGACCATGGGATTTCTCCATACACCCTGCATTTTCTGTCGCAGCCTACTCCACCCGTCGTTCCCTCGGTACAACCCGACCCCCCCACTGCCCAGCAGCTCCTCCCCCCTCCTGCTCCACCCGTGACTGCTCAGCAGCCCTCCTCCCCCCCCACTGCCCCACCCGTGCCTGCCCAGCAGCCCACCCGCATGGTCACCAGAAGCCAACATGGGATTTTCAAGCCCAAACAACCATTTAACTTAAACACTGCCACCATCTCGCCTATCCCACGAAATCCTATAAGTGATTTAAATGACCACAATTGGAAAGCTTCCATGGTTGATGAATATAATGCTCTAATTAAAAATAAGACGTGGGAGTTGGTTCCACGTCCCATTGATGTGAATTTGATTCGTTCTATGTGGATTTTTTCGTCATAAAAAGAAATCTGATGGTTCTTTTGAGAGGCACAAAGCCCGTCTTGTCTGTGATGACAGGTCTCAACAGGTTGGAGTTGACTGCGACGAGACTTTCAGTCCGGTTGTCAAACCGGCTACTATTCGCGCTGTCTTAAACATTGCACTCGCACACTCTTGGCCCATTCATCAGTTGGACGTCAAGAATGCCTTCTTACATGGTAATCTTAATGAGACTGTTTATATGCATCAGCCTATTGGGTTTAAGGATCCAAAGCATCCCCATCATGTCTGTCTTTTGAAGAAATTGTTGTACGGACTTAAGCAAGCTCCCCGTGCATGGTTCCAACCCTTTGCAGACTATGTCTCTACTATTGGTTTTTCACATAGTCGATCTGATCACTCTCTCTTTATTTATTGTCGGGGTTCTGACACTGCTTACATTCTGCTATATGTTGATGATATTATTCTCACAGCTTCTTCAGATGCCCTCAGAAAATCCATCATGTCTCTGCTTAGTGCCGAATTTTCTATGAAGGATTTGGGTCCTTTAAGTTATTTTCTGGGTATTGCTGTTACCCGGACTTCACACGGCATGTTTCTCTCTCAGAAAAATTATGCAGCAGATATTATAGAGCGTGCAGGCATGACTGCCTGTAAGCCGAGTAAAACACTGGTCGACACCAAAGCCAAACTTAGTGCCATGGCCGGACCTTTTTGTGATGATCCCACACAATATCCCAAGTTGGTCGGCGCTTTGCAGTACCTTACATTCACAAGACCAGATATCTCTTATGCGGTTCAGCAAGTATGCCTTCACATGCATGATCCAAAGGTTGCACATATGCATGCTCTTAAACGCATAATCCGATACATTCAATGTACTATTGAGTTTGGTCTCCATCTGTACAAATCCTCCATTGCCTCTCTGGTTTATTATACAGATGCAGATTGGGGTGGTTGTCCAGACACTCGCCGATCCACATCCGGTTACTGTTTTTTCCTTGGCGATAATCTCCTCTCATGGTCATCGAAACGGCAACCTACTATGTCTAAGTCCAGTGCCGAGACCGAATACCGTGGCGTCGCTAATGTCGTCTCTGAGTCCTGTTGGCTTCGCAACCTTCTGTTGGAGCTCCGTTGTCCCATCCGGACAGCTACATTGGTTTATTGTGATAATGTTAGTGCTATATACCTATCAGGTAACCCAGTTCAGCACCAACGCACTAAACATATTGAGATGGACATACATTTCGTACGTGAGAAAGTTGCCTGTGGAGAAGTCCGTGTTCTTCACGTCCCGTCCCGTTACCAGATCGCAAACATCTTCACTAAAGGTCTTCCGCGCGTGCTCTTTGTTGATTTCAGGGACAGTCTAAGCGTACGACAACCTCCCGCTTCGACTGCGGGGGTGTGATAGACTATGTAATAAGTCTACGTAAATATTGTAAATATTCTCTTCCTTATGTATAGTAATTAAGTCCTATAATTTAGCCTAGTATTATGCTGCTAGTGAGATACCTATTTTGTATATAATGACTTTCATACATCAATACAGATCAGGGATTGATTTCCTACAGTATTTTTCTTTATGCAGCATCTTCATCTCTCGGGTCCGAGCATTGAGCATAAAAATTTCCTAATAAGGAGTATTTTTCTTTATGCAACATGTATTCAGATTAGTCGGGGCCTCGATGCAGCCATTGGACAACCAATGGGAAAATAAATAATGAAAACGACGGGAAAAAGAAAGGTGAACTGAATCTTAATATGACGTAGGATTTTCCGAACCTACAGCAATAAAAAAACTCCAGACAGACTAATTAGTATTCACACTTATTTTTGTTAGGCTTCTAGAAGTTGGTCTTGGACCATTTGTACTAAAAGCCGCCTGTGCATACGTAACAGTTTTACATTAATTATGAGGTTGCTAATTTAATTTCTTGTCCTACCTCACACAATGTCGTGAGTTTATAGGCGTACAGCACCATAATTAGTTTTAATTAATATATAGTTCCAAATATTTTTCATAATAACAATAATTATGTCTCACTCTCAAACTAGTTAGAACTGATTAATATGAGGATTCATCAGGAATTATATTAGCTATCAATTTAGCGCAATTTTCCTCCTTTATTTGAACTTAGGACCGACAATGTGAGCAAGCTCATACATATGGAGATCTTAGTCTTAAGATTATGATAGGTTTAAACGTTTCAATCCCATGTGAGAAGATTCGACCTCAAATATTTTAGACTGCCTTTTCCAGCAAATAGTATCCATTCCCAAAGCATTACATAGACGAAAATAATTATAAAAGTTTGGTGGTATTATATTTATATCATGATGCTCAATTTCCATTTATAACCTGAAAATGAAAGTGAAAAAATAAACATTAAATGCAAAACATAAGTCACATATCGTGTTTCGTCCCAATAAAACAATATAGTAGCAATATAATTATAATGGTGATGATCATTGGTATAAGTCTACGTTCATTTTGATCGTGGGATGTTGAGGATAATTTTTGTATAATCAATTATTGATCAGATTGGTTGACTGAATATTCTTTCGACTTTCGTAAAATACATCTTACACATTTACCTAATATATAGTCAAATGTCTTACTAGCGATCGATTATATCATAAAACGTCACTTCATAATCATATTAGTTATATAGAATATTTTAAGAACACGAAATTTTGTTGCGTTTGTGTTACATGCATATTATAGGTGCAGTCCTTGTTCTTACCTACCTCTTATACGTAGTTATATTGCATGTATATGAATGGGTTATACGCTGTCTATAGTTCAATATATTTCATTGTGTATGACACTCACATTAAACTTTTAAAATGAGCTGACCGTTGAACTAAGAGACTAATCTGAAAATGGAAAAGTAAATTAGAATGTTGGCAAATGAAAAAGGAAATTATTATGGGCCTTCAGGGCCCAGTCTGTAAGCCCGAATTTTCACAATGCCTATCGCTCTTTTATCTTGGGCTTTTTTGTTAATCCCATCAAGGCTAATTTACACAAATATCCTGTTTCTGGTCACCATTTAGATTTTGATCCTGTTTTCAATTGTTGTGCAAGTATAGTCCTTAATAAATTACCATTCCAAGCAATGTTACACTATTGTCTAATGTTTGCTCATATATATCTTAAAGACAAAACATTATACTGTCGTCTAATGTTTGTAATAAGTTACAAAATAGTAGAAATAGTCTAACGTTTTCTCATAAAAATTTTAGTTTGAAAAAACAGATCTTCAAACTGTGGTTTAAAAGGTCCATAAGTTACGAGAAAAATAAAAAGATGGTCATTTACTAAATACAGTCTCAAAAAGGGACAAAAGGTGAAAAATTATGGAAAATTTGCAAGATTGTCCTTCACTGGGGGGTGGTCTTTAATTTTTGTCCTTTGCTAAAAGTCTCTTGGTTTCGGGTTCGAATCCCCGCTCAGTCAAAAATTAAAAAAAATCGTAAGGTAGAGTTTGGATTCGCAAGGCAGAGTTTTGGACTGAAGGTAAAATTCTGCCTTAAGATAAAGTTTTGAATGGGTAGAATTTTGCAAAATTCTGCCTTGAGAATCCGAATATTTGTCTTGCGAAAATTCCTTCTTTTTTTTTCACTGAGCTTGGTTCAAACCCAGAACCTTGGGATATTAGGCGAAGGCCAAAAATTAAAGACCACCCCAAATGAAGGACAATTCGCGCCAAAAAAATAATAATATGTTTCTTCACTAATTCTCTTAATGTTGGGGTTAACACTAGTGAGGCCCAAAGCTCATGGAGTGGCCAGTTCACTGTTCTTTCCTACTAAATGATTATGAATTTGTGATAATTGATGCCTTCAGAGAATTTTAGTGAATTAGCCTATCTAACTGTATTTTGAATTATCCTATCTAATTTTGATCATTTCAAGTACTAATTATTACGTATCAGTAACATTAGTACGAAATCATTAAAAGTAACCACTAACTGAATCAATTCTCGACTATTAGTGCAAAGCAATAGTTTTTCCCATGATAACTCACATTTACTCTAATTCAAAGATTGAGTAAATATCAATCAATCTTTAGTATGAATCTTGACTTTGGAACTTCTTTACTTTAATTATGTGAAGAAGAAACAAAGAACGAAACCAACAACTTGAGCATTATTAGTTTACTTTGTTAGGGAAACTAACTGAATTTTGGCAAAGCTAATTTAAAACCGTTCATAAGCTAAATTGCTTCACAAAATTTCATTTGATTGATCCCATCTTCTCATACTACCAAATCTTCTTCATAGCAGTTACATTTATTCGCCAAAAAAAAAAAAAAATCACATTCATTTGTCTCTCTAGATATGAACTTATGAATCAAACAAAGAATGAAACCATCATTTATAGTATATTTTACTTAAGAATTGAAGTCTGATAGTATATCTTCCACTATTTTTGATCCAATACACAGAACATCGGTAAAATGAACTATTACATTTGCCCTTTCAATGATGTTGGAAAACATCATGGAACTATAAATTTTGTGTTCCATCAACCATATTTTATTTATAGATGTTTTGGCGGCAAACCACCTTATCTTGATCAGAAAAAATAAGAGACAAATTCACGAACTTTGATCTTCTATTTTTTGGGGACAAGCATAGCTTATGTTAATCGTGTATATATTAACAATCTCCTTGATTTACTAATATTTCAATGTACATGTTTGAACTGTTCTTAGATGGTCAATTCCTATAGTAAAGGGCCTGATTTACCCCTCTACTTTGGGAAAAAGTTCATATTTACCCCTCGTTATACTATCAGGTCATTTATACCCCTACCGTTACAATAGTTGAAATATTTGCCCCTATTTTTAACGGAGGGGTAAATATGAACCTTTTCCAAAGTAGAGGGGTAAATCAGGCCCTAAAAAATAAAACACCCTAAAGTTTCCAAATAAAACTTACTTCGGGTACCTTTTCAACCCCTAAAATGACTATCCGAACGTCTACATATCCTTGATGTATTGAGCCTACATTATTGTACGCAGAAAAAATATCAGGTTCTATATAAAATATTGACGTTTCGGAGTCTTGACACACCACTAATCATTGGTCAAAGTATGAAAAAAAAACTAAATTTTTTCAACCAAAACTTACTTCGGGTACCTTTTCAACCCCTAAAATGACGATCCGAACGTCTACGAATCCTTGATGTATTGAACCTACATTATTGTACGCAGAAAAAAATATCAGGTTCTATATAAAATATTGACGTTTCGGAGTCTTGACACACCACTAATCATTGGTCAAAGTATGAATAAAAAACAAAAATTGGCCAACTTTATTTTTTGCAACACTTAGTGTTATTTTCCATACTTTGACTAATAATTAGTCGTGTGTCAAGGCTCCAAAACGTCAATATTTTATATAGTACCTGATATTTTTTTCTGCGTACAATAATGTAGGCTCAATACATCAAGGATTCGTAGACGTTCGGATCGTCATTTTAGGGGTTGAAAAGGTACCCGAAGTAAGTTTTGGTTGAAAAAATTTAGTTTTTTTTTTCATAATTTTTCCAATGATTAGTGGTGTGTCAAGACTCCGAAACGTCAATATTTTATATAGAACCTGATATTTTTTCTGCGTACAATAATGTAGGCTCAATACATCAAGGATATGTAGACGTTCGGATAGTCATTTTAGGGGTTGAAAAGGTACCCGAAGTAAGTTTTGTTTGAAAACTTTAGGGTGTTTTATTTTTTAGGGCCTGATTTACCCCTCTACTTTGGAAAATGTTCATATTTACCCCTCCGTTAAAAATAGGGGCAAATATTTCAACTATTGTAACGGTAGGGGTATAAATGGCCTGATAGTATAACGAGGGGTAAATATGAACCTTTTCCCAAAGTAGAGGGGTAAATCAGGCTCTTTTCCCTTTTGACAAATCAATAGTAGGGAAATTGAAGCGCGATAGCAGGTACTTTTATATGGGCTCAAATCTCAACATAAGTTGACTCAGGCACCACGGTAATCGGTATTTGGAGCATGGACTATTAGTTTGGATTAATATTTTCCTTCGGCCACAATGAGAATTACTTTTATATAGGTTGCATTTTACTTAATTCACGTCTTTTTCCATGGGAGGATGTAGGTTTCAACAGATCCATACCTATATTTACTGAGTATAATCACATTAGTATTTCAACTTTACTTACTTAAAATTATGACTTCATCTTTAACTTCACTCTCTGATATTAGTATATTTAGTACCATGGAAGTTCTGATATTATTCCAAGTCTAATTTTTCTCTACTGATAGCCTTTGACACATTCTTGAAAAGTGCATCATCATTATTATACTCATAACATGTATCACAGCCTTATATACCACAAAATTATTCTACCAAAAAGAGAAGCAATTTCAAAAAAGAATTCACAAAATGAAGCAACTTTACAATCAACTTTTCATACATGGGTACCTCTAAGCAGTTTAAATAGAAAATGAAAAAAATATAAACACGACACTTTTAGGACAGATAAACATGTTGGACACAGTGTGATTAGTGGGAGTGACAATGGTGGGGTTCTTTAGAAAAAGTTAAATGGACCACCCACAGATGATAAAATATAATGTGATCCACTAACACCCCATCCCAATTGCCTTTTTCTATCCACTCATTCACATTCTTGATTTTTTGCCAATAAATAATACTACGAAATAAGTCACATTCTGAAGTACCCTTTGAACAAACAACAAATCAAGACTCGGTTGCAAATTGGATACATTTAATTATCCATTGAGTGACAGTACTCCAAAGAGTGGAGTACATAAACAAATAGTAAAATACAAAGAAGATGACAAAAGGCCTTTTGTTTCTTTCAAACCTTTTTTGAGAAACTAGGCCACACTTCCCCAGTCGCTTACATGGGTGAACCTTTCAAGATGAAAAAGCAAAAGGGTCAAAACTTCCCACTACATAAAAAAGTTCACATTTTTACTTCTAACTCAAACCTAAAAAACCATAAAAAAAATTTAAAAAAAAAAAAAAAGGTATACAAGAAAGAGATAAAAAGAGCATTAGACTAGATTAAATTTTACAAGGGTGGGACTATTATCAATAATAGGATCTTCTTTTGACATTTTTTTCTAGCTTTATTGGCAATTGGGATTTCTACCAGGGCCTCCATAGTAAAAGTGATGGCCCCAATCTTCATTACTTCCTGTTTGGACATCATAACAGTTGGATTGTTCAGTGAAAGTGCCAAGATCTTTTGGAGATTTAAGATTATTTGAGCTGTCAACAACTTGAATATTTCTGAAATAACTTGACTTGCCAAAACCTTCTTCTGGAAATCTACCACTTCCCATTTGTGTAGCTGTATGTTTACCATCTGGCCGTGAATTTACCACTTCTCCACCCCATTCTATCATGGATGCACTCTCAGCCAAATAGGAGAACAAGAAAGATGGCCAATATCCTAACACATAGTCATTTCCAAATTGCATCCACCAATGTCCTTCTTTTGGATCCTACAATAAATATCCAATATAAAAAGTATTAGAACAAATATACAAAGAAGTTATTTTTTGTGTGTTTTAGGCACAAGAATGCACAGATCAATACAATTGGAACAGTGAAGTGTGTGAGTTCTGTGTCTGAATAATAAAGACTTAGTTTGAGAAAATGAAACTAGTCCCTTGTGTTTGAGAGGGTAGATTCAAAATAGTCCCTTAAGCATGCACTTAATAAATCCTTCAAGTTTGCCAAAAGTTAAACATTTCCCGTCTCCATAAAACATTTGAGAATCTCTTAGATTTGTAGGAAACAGTGGACAAAAAAGACATAACTCTAAACATCAAGAGAGTTCCATCAAATCCTAAAATGTGCAACACAAAAAACTACACTAGACACTAAAAAGATAGCAGAAATTACACTTCTAAAAGTTGCAACAAGACTTCTAGAAATAAATTTAAAATAGCAAAAACTACAAAAAAAATTGTACCTCTAAATGTAAGTTCCCGCTAATTTTCTTTTCTTTTTCATAGTTCCCGTCAAAACGATAGAGACTAAAAATGTTAGCTATTGACAAACTTAAAGGACCAAAACTGTTCTCAGTGCATACTTAAAGGACCATTTTGTCATTTTCTCCAAGAATGCACATATCAATACAATTGGAACAGTGAAGTATGGGAATTCTGTGTTTCAAAATAATAAAGATTTATTTTTTCCAAGAAAGTTGCTATAATTATGCATTCAGCAGTACAATAATTCACTTTTTTATGCACTTTATGAGATGCTGACTGCTGGTGCCCACAATTTGACAAAGAAGGGATAATTAATATAGGTTGAAACTCTTGAGAGTGGATTTTTACCTTCCAGATAAGAATATTGATATCATATTGGGAATTTCTATAGGCTGAAACAGGTGAAATGCTTGCTCCCATAGCTATTGCACTGCTTACTTGAATGAAACCTGAGCAAAGAAGGTTGTAGCAGCCTGTTGCTTGATATGCATCACTCTGCAAAATATTTTCACCAAAAAGAGTAAGAAAAAAGATCATAAAGTTCAAATGAAAAATGAGAAGAGTTAATGAATTACTTTAAACAGGTAAGAAACTTACAGTCCAGTAAGTGAAGAGTCTTGTGTTATTGTCACCATAGAGGTCAGGGCTAACCTGCCAACATTCACGTGTATGCTTACTGTTAGACTCAATAATACTAACTCAAAATACTTTTGACATGTGAAGGTGAACAGTTTGGTGTCATTGTCCAGATAAAATCATTAAAACTGTCCCTTATGTTTGGAGTAGGTTCAAAATAGTCCCTAAATTATATTTTGAACAGTTTTGGTCCTTTGAGTTTTTTTACAAGTTTAACATATCAAATATTTTAGGAAATCTGTTTAGAGTATTAGATTTGACAGGAACTATTGAAAAAAAAGGATTTAGCGGAAACTCACATTTGGAGGTACAATTTTTTTGTGAATTTGATGGACCTTTCCTAGTGTTTTTGTTAAATAATTTTTCTATAGTATCCACCAAATCTATATATTTGACAGAGTTTGGCAAACTTAAAAGGACCAAAACTGTTCAGAACATACTTTGGACTATTTTGAACCTAACCCTTTTTGTCATTTTCTCTCATTGTCCCTCACTGTAACTTTTTAACTCCAAATAGTTCAAATGTACTAGCTGATAGATCTTTTCACATAATTAATATACCTGCCAACCAGCTTCAATGCTGTTTAGATCTTCACCAAAAGATCCACCAAGAAGCCAAAGCTGAGACAAGCTGAACTCATTTGACTGTTGTACCTTAGGTTCCCACACATTAATAGTTGCCTTAGCTCCATAATACTTGTCTCCTTCAACATAAGCTATTGCATGCTGCACAATACACACAAAAACTATCAGAATGTGGACTCTAACAAGCTCCAATTAAATCAACAAATGGTAGAAATTTTAGGCACCTGATGGCCACTTTCATTGGTAAGGTCAGGATCTGTAGACCTGGGCTTAGGAAAGGCTCTATGCTTCTTCTTACCATACCTTTTGACAGAACTTGCCCTTAAAACATCATCTTTTTTTGTTCTCCTTACAGGAATAGTGTCCTCAGGACATCTTCCATTCATATGCCACAATTGAGTAATGGGATTAGTACTTTCTTTAGACTTTGTGGACGTTTTTTCCTCATCATAAAGCCCTTCTGGATGGTAGCTAGGTCTCATCTAACCATTTGTAAAAAAATTAAAAAATAAACACCCTTTAGAATATTACAAAAGAAAGTGAGGAGAAAATACTGAAAAAGTGTTTGTATTAAAAGCAAAATATGGACCTGGATTTTGTGATCTTTGAGGAATGGGTGGTCAAAAGCTGGTTGCTGAGAGATGTGTACACAGTCAATGATATCCCCATCTGCACTCTGTAAAATCATTACATTCACAACATTAAAAATCTAATCTTAGTCAAATATCTTTCATTCAACAAAGGAAATTGGTTTCTACTTCAGAAATGGCATTATTACTCTTACTAATTTTGAATGACTTCCAAGAACAAGGGAAAAAACACACAAAATAGAGCAAAAAACAAGAGAACACTTGCCCCAATATAACAGAACACTGCAATAGCTATTCAAGTACCAAATTATTACCTGAAAAAATGACTGAAAAATGGACAAGGAAAGAATCTCACACCAGCAAAAAGTAAGTGCACAAGCTTGGAAAAACACTCAGAACACCATTTTTCTCAAGAAAAAACTTTAAAATTATTACTGTTGTCATCACAAAAAAGATGGTTTAAAAGCTTAAATGAAGTACCCCAATGCTTTTAATGGCAGGTTTAATACCATTTTTTCTCAAGCAACAACTTAAAAACTCAAAAAGATTGATTTTTTTTTTACTGTTGACATCACAAAAGAGATGGTTTTAAGTACCTCAATGCTTTTAATGGGAGTTTTATTAACCCTTTTCAAGTGTTTCTCAACCTCAAGCTTCTGTCTTGAAACAGAAAGCCTAGCAGCACAAGATAATGAGAGCAAGTAAACCAACATGAACACTGTAGCAAAAACTCCTCTTTTCCTGCTAAAATGCGCCATTGTTGTTGTTAAGCTTGAGCTAGCCACCTCAAACCAAGAAAATAAGCAACACCCACGTCAAGAAATGAACAAAAAATGGCCACCCAAGTCAAGAAATGAACTAAAAATGGCCACCCAAGTCAAGAAATGAGTTAAAATGGCCTACACCATAGCCAAGAAAGAAAGGGCTCTTAAACTGCACCCACATCCACTGTTTATCCTACGCACCCCCTTAAAGAAGAATAAACTAGTATAATAACTCAAATGTTTGAGGATAGTGAGAAGCTCTAAAAGCTTTTTGCTTTGATTGTTTCCTCTCTCTCTCTCTCCTCCTTCCGCTATATCGAAAAATCCAATAAAAATGCAGAGTTAGGTCTGTCTTTTTCTGTTTATTTAATTATTTTCTTTTCAATTATTATTACTCCCTTCCACCTCATATTATCGTCGTGATTTTCTTTTACATATCCTTAAAAAAAAAAAAAACTCTCTTTGATTTAAAATAAAGGTTCACCTAGCCTTTTTCATACCTCTTAAAATAACATTAACTCATATTAGAAAACACTAACTCTTAAAAAAGCATAGGCATTTTGACTAAGTTACTCTTAATTCATAAGATTTATGCTTTTTTATAGTCTAATAGGGGCAGATTTAAAAAAATAAAGTTAATTTATTTTTATTAGGTAAGTGAAAACTTATTTTTTACCCAAAAAAAAGATGAAGTGAATACTTATTTTGAACTAATGGGTGGATTAATTAGGACTGAGTTTTCTCAACTATTTTACCCTTTGTTGATATATGAGCAATTATAATTGAAATGTTTGTAGTATTCAAAAATAATTATTATTAAGGGTAGCAGAAAAAATAATTTAAGATAATTTTTTATTTTTTTTTAGAAAGGATGACAGATAATTTGAGAAGTAAGGAGTAGTTTTTTATATTTTTGTTCATCTCTTATTTTGGTGAACACGAGGGGTAAAAAAAGGACGGTGGAAAGCGAGGGGGTGGAGAAAATGCAGCACAACTAATGTCCTTTGCTTTTCAAGTGGGGACAACTCTATGATAAACTCTGAAATTACCTTTTTGCCCTTTTGTGTTCAAAGTTTTTAACCGTTATCCTCTCGAATTCGCCCTCCATTTACCATCTCGAGGCAATAGTGTATACCAACCATAAAACTTTTTCGTTTTCTTTGGGTAGAGATTTTTAGCTCAATAGCTCTTTTAGTTACATTATTACATTTCTTTAAATTGGCAGGAAATAGATTTATGTATAGTCTTTTTTTTTTTTTTTTTGAAATTGTAACTGGTAGTAAAATGTTATTTCTCTTATGGATAGTGTCTAAGTTAACTAAGTAGGCATTTGGCCATGCCATGGTTTCAAACCAGCGTTTCGATATACATTTTCAGTCATGGTTTGAAACTATGGTTTCAAATCCCAAATTATGCGGGATTTGAAACCATGGTTTCAACTTTTTTAAATATAAAATTTAACTCATAGGTTTATATTTTATAAAAAAGATTTATAAGTTGGTAGATATTTTTAACAATTACCCTCATCACTCATTTACCAATCTCATTAACTTCCACCAACCTTTATTTATGTCCACCAACCTTTAATTTATGTGGGAAGATTATATTAAAGAGTAGTTACATTAATATTCATGTTAAATTTTTGTTTTTTATTGAACTAGAGTTTGATTAATTGATGTTGCATTTTTTAGAAAGGCCTTCTAATAGTGTATTAATTTTGTTATAAACTATGATTTGCTCATTTGGTAAGATTATATAAGAATTGAGAATGTTTTGATAGTTTTCACAATTTGTGGGGTTTTTATGTCTATAAGAAAAAATACAACTTAAAATGTTCAAATTGTATGTCCAAACATGATTTGATATTTCAAACTATGTCCAAATGGGGCCTAAGATATGATAGCAGTGCTACCAAAGGATGTGGTACAATGGATGACACTGATCATTCCTTAATCAGAGGTCTCGAGTTCTAGTCGTAAATATAAAAAAATCCTCCGTCGAATTGGCCCTAAGTTGCACGAATCTGAAATAGTCCGACTTCAATGTGGGTACTGAACACCGAATGAGAAATTAAAAAAAGAGTTAGGCATAATACATAAACGGGCCCTCAAACTTGGTATCAATTGATAAGTATACCCTCCAACTTTCTGTGTGCACAAATAGGCACCTCAACTTGTATAGTTGAACACGTAAACACAAATGCTGACATGATACATAAATTTTGGAGCTGTCTAGATGATCATTTTGTAAGTTAGAATGTTCAACTGACAAAGTGGAGAGAAGTTGATGTGCCTACCTGTGCACACTTAAAATTGAAGGACATACTTGCTAGCTTAGGTCAATTTTGAGGGTATGTTTATGTATAATGCCAGGGTATGTTCATGTATTATGCCAGAAAATTATGACAAAAGTAAGATGATAATTCCTTTTTTACCCAAAAAAAAAAAAAAGTTATATGAGAATTCCTCACTTGTCTTCAACACTTGGTTGAACAAATAATCTAGCTTTTATTGTGTAAATGTACATATACATCTATCAAGTTTTTTAAGTAACTAAATGCATCCCATATTATATTGTTAGATTTGTTTGCAAACATTAGATCTAATTCAATTCAAAACTTAGCTCATAAGATAAATATCATCCGAAATTATATAAGACACATAAATCAATGTGAGACTTAACGCTTTTCGTTTGCACGCATAATATTAGACATTTGATACGAAGAAATGAACTTTTGACATAACTCAACCTCAAAAGTTAATCATCAAATGAGAATGTCTAAAGTCATATAAAGAGGCACATATTTTCTATTTACATGGAAATCATGAAAAAATAATAGTCTTTTGTTATTATTCGCGAATCCCTCTAATTTACAAATTATTCCTCACTATATTTGCTTATGCATTGCTTTTTCGCATGGCATCTTTTGCCATTGAGTCGTGAGAATGAAGATGAATTATAAGTCAATTTGGTCCATAAAAGTTTTTCCTTTTTTGCTTCTTTTCCCTTTCTTCTTTCTTGAGGGAAAAAAAGATGAGTAAAGTCAAGTGCGTTTAGTTTTTTTTAGAGCATAATCAACTAACTTTATTCCACGTTCACCCTAATTAATGGGCACTTATTGAAAATTATTGTAATAATAATATTCCTTAAAAAGTTCCTTCTTTTTCAGAAAATTTTAGTTGATGCTTTATTAGTAGTAAAATAATTATTAAAATAATAATGCACGTAATACCAGCTTCTGGATTGGTCCTTATTTAATTTAAATTAAACTATGGAGGAGATCTGACTCATCTTCCATGTGAATTCTTCATAACTTGCTACAATTGATTCAAAAAATGTGGGCTCTTTTTTGCATTTAAAATGCATTTTAAATTGACACACACGACAGAGAGCGTGATAATGAGGAGAGGTTAAAGCGAAGGAACGAATATATTTTCAAGTTATATCTTACACGAATCTCACATTGAATTAGGAGAAAATAATAACTAGTTCTTATGGTACGCACACTTTTGAGCCTAATAATGACATTGTTCAAAATAAAAATTTGTGAGATCAGTTGAAGTTAAGACCGACAATACATTTCATGTGCCTAGGCTGTGACATTTAATTTCTTCTTAACATAATTTAAAATAATAATAATAATAATAATAATATATATATATATATATATATATATATATATATATATATATATATATATGAGTGGAATCCAATGAAAAATGTGTCATCAATCAATTAATTATTTTAGTCAGAGAATCCACTGCCAACGTGGAGTCTCATCCACGATAATGTTTCTTTGTTTTTCCACTGGACAAAGATTCTATGCTTTTGATATTCCAGTACTAGTAAACTTATAATAATATTCCATAAACACTTAAATTAATCATCTTTTTTATATTTCTTCTTCCCAACAAACTTACAATTAGTACAATAAATTAAACTAAACGATTATACTCCTGACGTGACAGTGGTCAAATGGTGTTTTATGTGTAACAATAGTTCGTCAATATTGGTAAGAGCACAATTTCCAAGTTTATGATTTTGCAGAATATTTGTATTTATTCGTATAACTATGGAAGAAGAAGACAAGTTTTGCATATGTATTTGACAAAGAAACAGGATTAGAACTTAGAAGAACTTAAGAAAAATTAATGCATTTGAACTTGCAAGTAATTGGAGCACTTCTTGTAATTATCTAGTCAGAAGTTTGGAAATCTCTTTTTAATTGCATTTTAAAATCTCTTTTTTCGGCATCACTTTTTTTTTTTCTAATATGTTAAGGGAAGAAGTCTTTGCTTAATAAGCATTTTCTTTTTCACTTCAATACGTAAAAAATATTAGAAAATGGAATCTCATTTGTGCCTAAATCCATACTATGCAAATTAGATTAATTCATCATAACTATAAAACGGCTCATTTCCTTTTGTCCCTAAAAAGAGCAATGCTCATGTATAGTAATATGACACTGAGTTAAGATAATGGCTAATTAAAGGGAAAGTTTTGCATTGCAACAAATAAAAGTATGGATCAAGATTTAGTGAAAGCTCATAAAGACTTGCCTAAAAGTTTAATCCTTCATTAGCTTGTGAAATAGGAGCGTGTCGTTTCTAGAAGTGGGAAACTTGAATCATAGCAAAAAAGATACTCAAAATCTTAGAATTCGATCCTAAACGTGCCTTTGCTTTCAAGACTTATTTCAAAATGTGTTAGTATTACTATTACTGATGAATATGGTGAAATGACTGAGAATTCATAGCTTTTAATCAAAAGTTTCAGATGAGTTTTGAAAAATATAAAACTTTTGGAATTAATGAGAATCAATAGGGTCTAGGGAGGATAAAGTGTATGCATATCCCTACCTTAAAAGATAGAGAAACTGTTTTCGATAGACTCTCGATATTAGTACGAATGACTATATCTTCTTTTATTTTCCTTACGTGGTGTGAATTCGAATTAATGGAATCAATGAGTTTCTAATTTGTTGATTCTTATAACTTTGAATTTAATCCGATTAATAAATTCCGAATATTGAATAATCAGAAAAAAAAAAAAAAAAAAAACATGTGCCATTGCGCCTATACTATATCGAGGGTCATTTTGTAATTTCATTAGAATAACTACATAGTCCTTTTTATCATGATTAGAGTAACTATATTCACTGGTAAAAGTACTGGGTCAGAGATAATGACCGTTGCCGTTACTTTTCAATACTAACGCCGTTAAACAGGCATTGTATTGGTCGTCCTTTGTGTGGGTCTTACACGTGCAACGTCCGTCATGTAAAAGCTAAGCTACATGTCAATGCACGAATCACCATGCATGATTCTGAAAAAGAAAAATTTACGGTGATTTGGTGTTTAACCCAATTGGCTAAAAGAGAATCCAATGGTAAATATATAATCATGGAGGGATATGTCAGATAGGTGTAGACACAACACCATAATTGTATTGACTGAAGCAGCATATTTTCCTATACAATTTTAAGTTGAAATTTTAAAAAGCATAAAATTACTACTATTATTGGCATGAGATACGTGAATAAAGTTCAATATTATAAATAACTATAACGAAAAAAGAAGTTACATAAAAAGTGTAGTTGAAGCTCTTAATATATAGTGTGACTGTGAGGTTTTTTTTTAGCGAAAACGTGCTGGCTTGTTTCAAAATGGATAATAGCATGCAGATGCGGACCTACATGGAAGGGTCGGAGTGCACGGGCACTTCCACCCTTTGAAGAAAATTATATATATGTGTGTATATATCTAGAAAAATTAATATATATTTAACTGTGTATTCTAACAAACGAAAGTGTCTTTGAGGCACGTTGATTGCAACTGCTGCTTCCCTTACATGTCACCCCGGATCGAGCCCAAATGTCACTTTTAATGATTTTTTTGACCCTATTTTTAAGAAAACAATGAGCGTTAAATGAGATCGCTCAGATTTAAACTTGCACTGTCACCGCATGTTGCACAGCCTTAGCCACTAAACTATCTCTTTCATTCGTTTCATTGTGTTAAAAATTTATTTATTACACATATTTGACCTATATACTTTTATTTTCGCCACTACTACGTTGTTAGTGACCGGTCCGACACGGTATTATCCCTCAGTCGTCATGAAAATTTTTGTTGGCATTTATGTAAAGATAATAGTGCCCCCGCTGTCTTAAAATCCTGAGTCCGTCTCTGATAGCACGCGCTATGTTAAGACTATCTTTGGGATGTTTGAGCCAAATAACAGGTAGTAGAGCTAATTGGTTTTGTTGTACGAGTGTATATGAAGATGCCAAATTGATGTTGTGGGCTCGACTTAGTGTCTTTGCTCGTCCACGGACCGATTTACTACCTTTACATGTAGCTTTGGTGTGTCGCATATTCGGAAATGAAGCAGTAGGATTTGGTGGCCATAATACTCGGTTACATAATTGAATGACAAACGATTAGAAATTTTAAAGTTTATGAATTTTTACAACAATCAATTTGACAATAAGAATAAAATAACTGAGTTTTTCACATTTAAATATTTAATAAATTTTGTAATATATATAAATATTTAATAAATTTTGCAATATATATACAAAATCTGTATAAAAATTATTCGATTATTGTGAACCATGCATTACTCTCTAGATCTGCCACTAATAATTGACATGGTCAATGCCTATATGATATAGAATTTGATGTACGTACGTTTCCTTCAAAAATATATGAATTCGTTATTCTAGAAAGAAATGTGTTACAGCAATTTTTAACTATTGATTCACGCTAATTTATTGATAATTTTTTCCACCTCATTTTAGTGAGTTAGAAAAATACATGTTCATTGAATCATTGTCCTTAATCCTCTTAGTGGTCGTTTGGTTGCTAGTCAAAATAGTCCCGGGATTACAATCCCGGGACTAATTTATCCCATCAATTGGTATTATTTTATACCATCTGAAAGATGGTATAAAATAATCCCAGTATAAGTGGGTTAAGAAGGTATAAGTTGAGTTATTCCAGCACTAATTTTTATACCACGTTTGGTGCAAGGTATAAAATAATCCCGGAATAAATCTATACCTTATACCAAACGTGATATAAAAATTAGTACTGGTATAACCCATTTTATACCTCAAACCAAACGACCACTTATAGATGCAATTATTTTGACACTTTTGAATATAGGGGGAGGGTCCCAATACATTTAGGCATCACAATTGCTCCTTTTTGACATAACACTCATATGTGGCCCTTCATGTTATTTTTGCACTAAAATGGAACCATCCCATAAAGATGAACCAACCAATTAAAATGTTAATCGGTTTTACATCATTTCTGATCAAGATCTCAAAGAGAGTGAGATAATTTCAACTTTGATCTTGTGTTTGATTTTATTTCAGGAACGTGATTTATAAGTCACATTTCAGGAATATTATTTACAAGTCACGTTTTAGGAAAACGTTATAAATCGTAATCAGGAATACAATTTATAAATCACATTCTTGTTTATAAGTCACATTTCAAGAATGTGATTTATAAGTGACACGTCTCAGGAATGTTTTTTACAAGTTTTAGGAAGATATAGAGGTCGTGTTTTAGGAATATGATTTATAAGTGTTGGGATATGTGTGAACCATGTGTTTAGATATAATATTTATTATAAAACAATTATTTATTCAATTATAATAAAATTTTAAATAGATTATGTATTCATCGATGTGTCTGTTTACTTATATAGTAGTGTATAGAGTTTTAATTTATACACAGAAGATTAAATAACCGGTTCTTATAAGTATAAATTTTATGTTCATAATCTAAGATGAAAATTGGACAAAGCATCAGCATGACTATAGCATAAGATTAAATATTCTTGATTATGAGAACAGAATAGTTCCGATCTCTTGTGCTATTACATTTTATATGTATAGAATAAACCTAGAAGAGGTAAGTATCTTATACTGACTTAATAAAATAATTATCTTGACGTCCATAAAATGTACTTATACTCTTAATCTTGATAGAGTTGTTATTGTAACTGGGTATATTGTTTATTGTTTGGTTTATTAAAAGGCATGTTGTGGGTCAATATGCCTGATAAATTGGATGATTACAATATACATCGGCGAAATATATAATAGTTAGTCGATGTAATTCATATCTCGATCTAGAAATTGATGATACACCTTTATGAAAAGCTTATAAGTTTTCATGTGTAAACCATGCAGCCGGAGTTTATACTCAGCACGTGAAATAAGTTAAGCGAAAGTCTAAAAGAAATAGCCAATAAATTAAATTAAATTTCATTGATTATGATTAAGTAACTGAATCTTAACATGAGAAGTTAAATAAGGTTTAATGGAATGAGAATTTCAAAAATTAACCCGAGGAGTGTAATTACGAACTTTTAGTGGAATAATTCATAATTTATTATGGATTAATTCAGATATTTCAAATTAATTTCATAATAGAAAGAAGACTGCGGAATTGGAGGATGATTGCGTGGACAATTTTGCTCATACTTGGAGGTTAGTTTTGTGGTTGTAGTCACGCTTAAAAAGATAAATATCTATTTTATGTTGAAATAAATTCTATGATTATATGTTGTCCATATTACATGCAAGTGATTCTGGCTATGTGCTTGTTTATGCATGTATTCTAACCTTAAGTAGGCGTTTGGCCATGCCATGATTTGAAACCATGATTTCAAACCAGCGTTTGGACATGCATTTGAAACCATGGTTTCAAACGCCAAATCATCCAAAAAGGCAAGATTTGGGGTTTGAAAACATGGTTTTAACTTTTTTAAATATAAAATTTAACCCATAAGTTTATATTTTGTAAAAAAAAAAACCCCCATAAATTGGTAGATATTTTTAACAATTACCCCAATCAATCATTTATCAATCTCATTAACTTCCACCAAATTTTATTTATGTCTACCAACCTTTTAATTTTGTAAAAAAAAAGACCCATATTTTAATTTTATTTATTGAACTAAAATTTGATCAATTGATGTTGTATTTTTAGAAAGGTCTTCTAGTATTAATTTTGAGTCGGTTGTTATGAATTAGCGTATTAATTTTGTTATGAACTATGACTTTCTCATTTGGTAAGATTGTATAAGAATTGAGAATGTTTTGATAGTTTTTACAACTTGTGGAATTTTTATGTCTATAAGAGAAAGTACTCCTTAAAATATCCAAATTGCATGTTCAAACATGATTTTAAATCATGGTTTCAAACCATGTTCAAACGGGGCCTAAGTTTGCATTTGAAAAAATGTGATGTAGAATGAAGTTGTGTTTGACGTGTGCAATTTTGCATAGGCCGCCGACACTATTAATTCATAAACCTAATTTCCTGGGTGCGATTATAAGTAAACCTCTACATATGCCGCTGAGACTAGGGCTGGGCATAAATACCGAAAATCGAAAAATCGAACCGAACCGAACCGAAGTAGTTTGGTTCGGTGTTTGGTGTCCATCGTCAAAAAACCAAAACCGAAATAGCCGAACCGAAAAATCGAACGCACACTGAAATTTAATACATTACCCAAAAAATTAAAATAGTCCAGACCCATTAAGTTTAAAGCAAAAAAAACCCAATTGTAATAAGTCCTCTTTTGCATTTGTATCCCTAATTTTCTACTTCAATTGAAAAAATCAAATATCCTTAATAAAGAAAGGTAACTAGGATGTCTCTTTAGGATTAATGTATGTCTTTTTATGTGTTTTCTTAATTATTCTTACGGTATGTATATAGCACCTAATAATCCTATGTCATGATTATAGTTTTCTGTTCTTGTGTATCCTGTTTGTTTGATTTTGATTTCAATTTATCAGTTTTATGTTTTATTGCTTTTGAGAATATGAATTAGTGTAAATGGAATCGCTTCTAATATTATATTAAAAAAGTCGAATTGAAAAAACCGAAACTGAACCGAACCGAACTTTAAAAAACCGAAACTGCATGAACCGAACTAGTTTGGTTCGGTGTTTGGTGTCCACCTTCAAAAAATCAAACCCGAAATAGCCAAACCGAACCGAAAAATCGAACGTCCACCCCTAGCCGAGACTATTAAAAATTGAACCAAAATAAATTTAAACTAGTTTAGCATACTAATGACTGTTGCATCACATCGCACGACATATGACATGTGAAGTGTCTTAGACAGAGGAGAGTGGTGGCATTCTACATGAACTTGCAATCACTATTTTTTATTCTTCTTCTTCTTCGTCTTTTCCTTGTTTGATTAATTAAACTTTCTGGAGATTAATAAAAACGACGCTTCCACTCTTTCTATCCCAAGATTATCGGTCAAAAAGCTTTACATTTTTTCCAAACTTCTTTCAGAGTGCTTTTGTTTTAATATTTCGAAATGTAAATTTTTTCTTTTGGTATAAATTTGAGATCACTTAATCGCTAGTCAAATTGACCCTTGAAAGTGCCATATGATAGACATGATTTTGCGCTTAACATTATTGTAGTTTCTTTAGATATACAACGCTGCTCGATATTTCTTTTACTTTTTTTTTTCTGTTAGATTTATGGCTCCAATCCTGTGATGCCTCCGACGGAGGACGGGTCAGGGAACGACCAGCAAACTTCTGAAATGGGTGCACATGACATCTTAGATAAGCTCACATTGGAAAGGGAGAAAAATGTGAAATGATATATGATATGTGCACATTTTTGAGCTCGATTATGGCATAACTTTAAAGATAAATCCGTACGGCATGTTGGATTAAAACAGACAATACGTTTCATGAGCTCAAAACTTCCACAAATTAACTCCAAAATAATTTGAAGTTAAAAGAAAAAAGATGCGACTTGGCTGGATGATATGATTTGCTAGGATCGGAAGAGAGGACTTTTGAATTAGAGAAAGATCTAGATATAAGATTATTAAGTTTTAATTTCAACAATTATGAGATGCAGATGCCAAATGAAATGAAAAAAGTTGGAGATATAGAACTTAGTGGAAGCTGGGGGGACAATGTTCTTCATGCTTTAATTAATTGATTTGCTATAAAATTAGAAATGATTTATCTTTTTTCTCTTCTCCTTTTTTCCAGAAGCAACTTTTGTGGTTTAATTGGCTTTGTAATATAAAATTATCGGGAATCAAATTGCGTGGAATCAAAGTGGAATAGTACAATTCATCAGTCTTTTTTCCTAGTTGTTCATTCAATCATAATATTAATTTTAACTCCCTTTTATAATGATCATGTGTAGTTGTTTATAAGAGATTAGTGGAATAATATGTCACAAAAGTGCTTTTTCCACAATGAAACCTTTAGGCTTCATGTCCAGAAGAAGCGAATTCAATAAGCTTTCTTTGAAGTTTGAATGAGAAGCTATATATTCTCTCTTTTATTAGTCCAATATACTAAAAAATTAATTTTCATTTTACTTGTCATTTTAGCAAATCAAGAGAGATCTATTTATTTTTTCAAATTTTATCCTTATCACTAAGTAAATATTTCCCAAACTTATTGGAATACTAGTAGTCAAATTGAAAGTTGCATTGCTTGTTTAATAAGACAACATAAATGAAATAAACACTAATTGTTAAATGAAATTAAGTAAATAATTTCTTAAAGGATGTGTTGATACACATTGGACTAGTATAGGAGAACGTATGAAGTATTCTTATAACTAGCATATATTAAGTACGAAGTTTTTCTCTTTTATATAAGTAGAGTACTTAATCGTTTACATCGATATATGCTCCTACATTTTAATTTTATGACCAGCTTGGGAAATTAATTAGTATCTCATTTTCCCTATAATTATAACTTTCTTTACAAAAAATTAATAGTTGAGGAATTGAAATTTTTTGTTACTAACTGTGATTGGAAAAATAGTTCTTTTTTGGAAATACCGAAAAAAGTTGGTGCATGCATTGCAATTTGCACGCATAAATCATAGTCGACGTATGAATATAGATTTCAAAGAGAGGATAATCTTCAACAGTTTGTCACAATATGTTATCGTATCATCAACTTTAAGCATAGAGAGGAGACGTACAAAAAGTTTTTTATTTTCTGGTACGAGTACAAGAAACTTTTGGCAAAAACTGAATACAAACTTACAAAAGAATCACTTTTTACCATATGTGTTCTCTCAATCATGGAAAATATATTGGGACAAGAAATGGTAAACTCGTGATCCATTATTGTCTTCATTGTTTGAATACGTATCACATAGTAATTTCTGTCATTTTGTGTGTGTGTATGGGACAAGAATATGGAACAAATGCTGGTAAACAAAGTGATGATATCTACTTCTGTCAATTGTTTGGATTTTGGATACAAGAGGTAATTAAAAAAATAGTGATGCAGTTATAAACTTATAATTATAGTTCTAATCACCTAACTAAAGAAGAAAGTCCACTGTATGTTTGTCTGATCACTCAATTTGCCCCAAAAAGTTTAGGGAATAGGAGATATACAAGCAAACTGGAGAAGACACAACAAGAAGAAGATGTTAGTCATATATTATAAATTTCTTTTTAAGGAAATGTTAGGTACTAGTAAACAATTCCTAGATGCTTTTAAGTCAAAGAATTAATAAGTTATTTTCTCATGATTAAGTTCTCGCTTAATCTCTTCTTTGTTCTGTAGCCAAGATAGAAAGATGATAACTTAGGGTAGAAATCCCTGAAATTAGTCAAGGTATGCGCAAGTTAAGCCAGACATCACGATTATATATATATATATATATATATATATACACGAAATTTCTATTGTATTGTTTGAAGTAATAAATTGGAACCCGTTATTTTTTAAATTATGTAAAGGTATGAACCAACAAGATTTCAAAGGGAAAAAAAGAAGGAAGAAAAAGGAGCATTCACATGTATGGTTAGGAGCTGGGGAACCAATGAGAGTGGGCTCCTGTCGTACACTACTCAATAAATTTTGGTGATTTTAATTGTTTTTGAATTATAGGAGCCGACATTTTGTGTGAAAATTGAAATACTCGTGTCGGTAATCGGTGTCATTAGGTTAAGGAATAATTTAAATTGAAATATAGTCAGATTTTTGAATTTAAGATGTATATACACAGACTTTATAAACGAATCCTAGTGATATGATTTGTTTATCTTACATATGGGTAATTATTAGAATTTAGAAATCTTAAGTTCTATGCACCACGCCAGTCGATGTTTAGGTTTTTTTTACACAATCAAGTTAAATTGACATATAACAACTAGTAAATCTTCATATCAAGCCTTGTACAATAAACTATAAAATAGAGTAATTAATAACCTTGCATTAACTAATTAAAATAAATTGATGATGCAAATTTATTTATTGTTGGTGCATATAAGTTAAATAATGTGTTGCTCTATTTTCCAGTTTATTGTTAGGGCAACCCTAGTAAATAACTTATATGCACAGTCACAAGCCTGGTACAATAAACTGTAAGATAGAGTGATAGCGTTGCAATAACTAATTGCTATGAAGATTTACTTGTTCTTATTACATTGGAATTTGGAGCAGTACGTGTTGCATCGATTGAGTTCGAAGACAATTCATAACGCACGTGTAAAGTTCAAAGTTTTATTATAAAACAATGTGCGATTCTCATATTTCAGAAATATACCAACCTATTTCCTAGTATATAAGTAGAAGAATAACAGATTAAAAAGGATGAAGCATTAGTGTATATGCTAATGTCGTTATTAGAATAAAAGGCCAATAGTTGTTGTTATAGACACCGACGCAGAGTGACCCAACTGAGATTAAAATATGCCTTTAAGTCACTTCTGAAATCTTCCTTGACATCATGATTGGATATTGTTGAAACCAATTAATTGAAAACAAAGAAACCATTAACGTTCCTTTTCTGGTGTTACTTTTTCTTAAGAGTTAAACGGGGGAAAAAGGAGAAGAAAGAATTGCCCCATTTCCTTTTGGCTTGATCAAAAGGAAAATTTGATCAATTTATGTTGCAAAATTTGAATAAGCACGACATTTAAGAGAGAAAAAATATATTGAAACCTATAATCATAAATATGTCATAATATTAATTTAAGGCTTTTCTAACATATGATCTTAAATATCCATAATTGTGTATCTATAAAGCTTCTTATTAAGGGTATCTTGAATAGTCCCATATTAGTGGGTGAGATGTCAATCCGACTTCATATATGGTCTGGATAATTATCATGAATTATGTACCAACTTTTGGGGCGAGTTAGGTTAAATATCAATTTCTTTACCGTATTAGACCGCACCCACCTTATTCTTATTTTATTTGATGTTGAACTCTCGTATTATCTTGTCCATGCTCTAGTTGGCAGGCCTAGATGTGCAGCGGAGATGATAAGTTGTCGCACACAATGGATGGGATGAGAATTTATCTCCTTATATGGTTTTATCTAATCCTCATCTCATAGGCTATAAGTTGGGGTTCAAATATACTCAATATTATTTATTTCTTTATGAAAAAAAACTCTAAATTACTTATTTTCTAATTTAAAAGTTATCACTCTTCTTCGAATGATTTTAAATAAAAGTTGTTACCACATCAACTCAAACGAAGGGAGCAGCAATAAGTGATGATTGGTACTAATTAATTCTTTGAAGAAGCTCAAACTGAAAATGCATAGAAATAGCTACCATGATTATCTATAAATGAATATATGTGTAACAGTGTAAGGTTCCCTTCGACTTCTCACACGTAACTTTCTCATTAGGGTTTGAAATTTGAAGACCTTATTGAATTTTCTTGCATGAGACGAGATGATTGATTTCTTTTTTCTTGGTAAAGTTCTGACTTTTCCTTGATTGGATGATGGTGATAATGAAATGCTAGCCCCACATATACAAGGATGGAAGAAAGTGTACAGTATTATATTCCGTGATTAGTGCGGTGGAAAATGAATGGCAGCTCAATCCAATTTCCGTCAAGAATTTATCGCACTCTTTGACTTCTTAACTTTTTTTTTTTTGTTGGGTATCTTATAAATTATTGGATGGTCTAATTTCTGAATGTAGGGTTGTGATTTGTGGCAACAACACCAACAACATATCTAGTATATTCTTATTAGTAGGGTCTAGAGAAGGTAGAGGGTACGCAAACCTTAGAGACTGTAAGGTTGTGATTGAGGACATCCCAAAATAGGGTTACGCAATTCATTAACTTGAGACTTTTTAATTTTTTTCGACTCAATTTGGGAGTTTGCGAGTCTCGTTTTGGTTCCTGAATTTTGGTTTATTCCAGGTAGCATATTATTCGCTGACCATATCAGGCTATAGAGATGCACAAATGTTACTTTAAAGAACTAGGAAACCATGCATTATATTGATTAGCTCCAATGATCAGTAGGATGTTATATTCTGAAACAACTCTTTATAGTATGATTGAGTGACGTGATACCTAAACTTTGTGGATCAGTATAATATCTAGCTAATTCATATTGGATACGTGGATCATCACCCCCACAAGATATTAACTCAAATTTTCAGTGCAAGAGCTAGCTTGCTACAACCTAATGGGGCTCTCGAGCATCGCCCAAGCATTGCACTATATTACGGGCCTGAAACACCCCATTTGGGTAAATAACCCATATATACGACTCACATTCATCGTATATCTTACAAGATATGATCTATTCAATTGTCTACGAGAAAAAAAGAGGGGTTTTAGCCTACTATCACCAGGTTAATTTTTTTAATTTGCACTTTGACTCTAAAAGATTGAAACGGTTGGGTACATTGAATAATGAATGCGGAGCTCTAACCTTTCTTTTATGTTTGGGTTTAACTTGTGTAGATTCCTGTAAAGATAATTTTGCGCTGTAATGTAAGGCAAAGAAGAAGAATAAAATTAGCACCGTAATCCTACAAAAATCTGACAGCTTCATTTTTAATAGCAGGGAATTCCCAATAACTTGTTGGAAAAGACTTTAGAAAAGGAGATTACTGGGAAGCAAGCAGGGAGTGATATTGACTAGGTTAAATGGGTAATTATCAAAGAGTTTGGTTACTTTTGGCAAATTAGAGCTGTACCGTCCCGTAATTATTCCTTTTA
Organism: Lycium barbarum; assembly: GCF_019175385.1. Lineage (NCBI taxonomy): Eukaryota > Viridiplantae > Streptophyta > Magnoliopsida > Solanales > Solanaceae > Lycium > Lycium barbarum. The sequence goes on along the minus strand of NC_083338.1, from coordinate 106,795 downwards.
AAAACATCAAAGAAGTGTGAAGGAATGGTGAAGGTTCATATACACTTATCAGAGATATCGGGTTCATGAAGCTTTGAAAATGAAATCTCGTTTGATAGAGAACACGAAAACTTCATGGTAGAATTTTCTACGGTGCATGTCCGGATTAATTGGACCACTAAGTTCTAGACACTGGATGGCTAATTAAAGTTGAAAAGATAACTCTTTTTGGGCCTTCATTACTAGTAGCAGTCCACTTTCTTCAACCAGAAACGTGCAATTCGCAGGATTGCCCTTCTTTGGGATGGTCTTTAGTTTTTATCCTTCAAAATGTGATCTTTAATTTTTGACTTTCACATTGCAATTCTGAGCTTTGGGTAAAAATTATGAGGTTCTGGGTTCGAACCCCCGCTCAAATATAAATTAAAAAAAAAAAATCGCAAAGCAAGACTTGGGTCGCGTGTATGCCGGACCAGGCATACACTTCTTAAGGAATAACTAAAGTTGTGCCAGACCCGGCATACACTTCTTAAGGAATAACTAAAGTTATGCCGGACTCGACATAATTATAAGTTCCACCTTATAAGGCAAAGTTTATGCCTTAAGGAAAAGTTCCGCCGTAAGGGCATACTTGCCCCATAAGGCATAATAAAAGTATGCCCCATAAGGCGGAACTTTTTCTTAAGGTATAACTAAAAGTTTGCCTTATAAGGCAAAGTCTATGTCTTAAGGAAAAGTTATACCTTATGAGATATACTTTTAGTTATGCCTTATGGGCAGACTTTTAGTTAGCGCTTAACTAAAAGTTTTCCCATAAGGCATGAGTATGTCGGGTCCGGTATAACTTTGGTTATTTTTTAACGAGTGTATGTCGGGTCCGGCATACACGCGACCCAAACCTTGCCTTGCGATTTTTTTTTTAATTTATATTTGAATGGGGGTTAGAGCCTCTACCTTAGGTATAAGGCTATTTTTCAAGCGAAAAACAAAATTTAAAGACTACAAATATGAGGGCCAATATATAAAGATCACCCCAAAAGAAGGACAATCTGCGCAATTTTTGAAACCTAACCAAACACATTATAATTGTTTTGTTCCTCTTTCATCCCCATTGGGCCTTCACGGCAAAATCTACAACCAACTCAGACATAATGTGCAAAGATTTCCAACGAACTTATCTATAGAATCAAAAACAAGAAAAGATAATTACTAGTGCTTACTGGGGGAAGTCACATAAATAGAAGTTTTTGAAAAGTAAATTAAAATCATTATAACTATTTTTAAAAAATTACACAAATACAATTTACTACCATTAATATATATATACTTTTTACTTTCTCTTTCTTTTAAATACGGGGAGGACATGAGAGAGAATTAATGTAACTTTACAAATAAAACAAAAGTAGATTAATATTTTTTTTTAATAGGCCTTTAAATCCAAAATCTATCATTTTGAAAATATTATTTTTCAATTCTTTTTTTCCTTTTACTTTTCACTTGATGCAATTATTTCTTATGAGTAAAAGAAATTATTTAAATATATTAATATTAATAAAAGTACATGAATATACAATAATTATTATCCACGCTTCAGCATAATAACAGTTTGTAACTTTTTTATTGTACATATGTGTGTCTGTGTGTATATATATGTATCTTATTTCATTAAAATAGTTGATATGCCAATGTTAAATGTTGGATATAATATGCTTAATATTATATAAAGTATATAATAGCACAATAATTAATATTATACCAATGTTATATGTTGTATATGGTATAGTTAATATTATATAATGTATACAATAGCACAATATACTTGTTATTGTATACCTCATATAATATTACAATATACTTGATACATATAAAGTATACAATACACAATATATAAATAGAATAATATAATTACTTATGGATTACCACTAAAATAGGATCTTAATTAATAATTGACATCCCATCCTACAAATCTTGGCTTCCTTTCTGCCATCAAATATTTATTATTTAATTTTTTTCTATCTCATCCGTGATATAGAAAAATTAACTCAATTAAATTTTATATTTGTATATATTTAATATAATAAACAATATATGCCTAATATATACAATAATATATGTGGTCAAAGATATATATATATATATATATATATATATATATATATATAATACTTTTTGCTTAATATACATAAGAAATTATTTTATATATAGTATATACTAGTTAATATATATAAAAAATAATAATATATTACTACTATTAAGAAGCACCGGTTGGTGCTCCTTTTTCGTCGTCCGTTGCGGACCCCCCAATAAAAAAAATAATAATTTTGGGCCCCATATTAAACAGGCCCATAAAAAAAATAAAATTGTAAAAATAAATAAATTTTGGTCCCCATATATATTAAACAACAACTAATATTAAAAAAAAATTGTGGGCCCCATATTAAACACTATCTAGTATTAAAAAAAAAGTGGAACCCACAACATCCAAACTCACGGGAAAAAAAAGTGGACCCCATATTAACAAAATCAAGTAATATTGAAAAAAATATTTTTGGGCCCCATATTAAACAGGCTCATAAAAATAAAAATAAAAATAAAAATTTTGGGCCCCATATATATTAAACAACAACTAATATTTTAAAAAAATTTGTGGGTCCCATATTAAACACCATCCAGTATTAAGAAAAAAGTGGAACCCATCACATCCAAACTCACGGGAAAAAAAAAGTGGACCCCATATTAACAAAATCAAACAATATTGAAAAAAAAAGTGAATCCCATATTTAAAAAATAAAAAATTTTGGGCCCCATATTAAACAGGCTGATAAAAAAAAATTGTAAAAAAAATAATTGTGGGTCCCATATATATTAAACAACAACTAATATTAAAAAAATTTGTGAGCCCCATATTAAATACCATCCAGTATTAAAAAAAAAAAAAAGTGGAATCCATCACATCCAAACTCACGGGAAAAAAAAATTGGACCCCATATTAACAAAATCAAGCAATATTGAAAAAAAAAAGTGAATCCCATATTTAAAAAACAAACAATGTTAAAAAAAAATGTGGGCCCCATATTAAACATCATGCGCATTCGTAGCAAACACTAATATAATAAAGTTTTAAATGCGGAGCACATACTATAATGTTATATTAATCGTGTTTTGAACATAGTATCCCATATTGACAAAATCAAGCAATATATAAAAAAAAAATCCCATATTAAAAAAATAAACAATGTCAAAAAAAAAAGTGCAGGCTTTATATTCTTAGCAAACACTAATATAATAAAGTTTTAGATACGGAGCACAAATTACAATGTTATATCAATCGTGTTTTGAACATAGTATATATATATAAAAAAAATTTGGGCTCCATATTAAACAAGCTCATAAAAAAAATTGTAAAAAAATAAAATTATGGGCCCCATATATATTAAACAACAACTAATATTAAAAACAAAAATTGTGGGCCCAATATTAAACACCATCCAGTATTAAAAAAAAAAAAAGTGGAACCCACCACATCCAAACTCACGGGAAAAAAATAGTGAACCCCATATTAACAAAATCAAGCAATATTAAAAAAAAAAAGTGAATCCCATATTAAACACCGTGTGTATTCATAGCAAACACTAATATAATAAAAGCAGGACCCACCCCCCCAAACTCATGAAAAAAAAGGTGGACCCCACCCTCTCCAAACTCACGGAAAAAAAGTGGACCCCATATTAATAAAATCAAGCAATATAAAAAAAAGTGAATTCCATATTAAAAAAATAAACAATGTCAAAAAAAAAGTGCAGATTTTGTATTCATAGCAAACACTAATATAATAAAGTTTTAGATACGGAGCACAAACTACAATGTTATATTAATCGTGTTTTGAACATAGTATCCCTTATTGGCAAAATCAAGCAATATAAAAAAAAAGTGAATCCCATATTAAAAAAAAACAATGTAAAAAAAAAAGTGCAGACTTTGTATTCGTAGCAAACACTAATATAATAATGTTTTAGATACGGAGCACAAATTTCAATGTTATATTAATCGTGTTTTGAACATAGTACGTATATATATATATATATATATAATTATCAAACTAAAACTGTTTAGTTATGAATTCTGGGGTTTTCTGCCTATTCTCTCAATTTTTATAATTTTCGTTTTTTTTTTTTAATAAAACTGTTTAGTTATGAATCTTATTACACTGTTCATCTCTTTCTCTTAATCTTGGTTCTTAATATCATGTCTGGTACTCCTTCAACTATTAATTCTTCAACTCCTTTACTAATATATATATATATTTTAATAAAACTGTTTAGTTATGAATCTTATTACACTGTTCATCTCTTTCTCTTAATCTTGGTTCTTAATATCCGTCTTCTTTAACCACACCCTGGTCACCACGGCCAACATTGTCCTTTATCATTTGGACATTAAAACGGCCTTTCAAACTCCTAGGAATTTACAGGTTAATCCATCGAGTATATCAAGAAATTAAGAGAATAATCATATACTAAGAGTAATAGATTCATAACAACAGGTAAGTAATTACTCAAACATTATCAACATAATATTTTAATTAAACATAAAATAATTTACATAGTAGGGAGATTAGTACAGAAAACATAGATAAAACTTACATGACTTGAAGATGGAGAGAGGTTTCCCTTTCGGGGAACCTGAAAACTACTTCACACTAAGAGAAAATTACTGGAAAGCTTTAAAACTTATTTTACAGGGAAGTTATATTACAAAGGATTTTACTGGGAAAAGGAGTTGGGGCATTAGTGAAAGGGAAGAGGAATATGAAAAGTTGGTTGAGAGAGGCGTCAGAATTTTTTGCTAACTCTTTCTCGATGAGGATCTATGATCTGCTCTTCTACAAACATTGCTATTTATAGGAGTCTGGCGGACTTCAACTGCGGACTTCAAATTTGTGAAGAATCTTTTTTGAGTTCAGCCGGGTGCTCTTGGGGCCCCATCGTCACGTGAAACTTTTCAAAAGATACTTTAAAATTTTGTCCATTTGTTGAGCTGTCCCATTTCTTGATAAAACTACTACTTTATTAAAGCTACTTTAATAAATTCTAGTCTTCTTTTTTCTGAAATGTCACGGTCTTCTTTTATCTTTTACAAAAGTCTTGATACGAAAGTCTTCTACCTTTTTGAGAAATGTCCTTGTTTCCTCTTTTAATGCTTTGTCTTTCTTTCTTCATCTTTCACTGAACCAAGTCATTGTCTCTTTCAAGTCTTTTTCTTTCATCTACCTTTCATGACTTTTTCTCTACCTCACCTTTTTTATTTTGTCTTTTTGCTGGCTAATGTCTTCGACCCTTGTCTTTCAATTAGGCTTTATTATTTTCTCCATTAACTAATCTAAGTGTCTAAATTGTGTAGAGCAATTGAATCAAAGCTCATGCCTGAGTCCACATCATTTGGATCTTGCGAGTCTTGAAATGCACTGTCTTGAAAATTAATATCATCTCCTTCAAAATCTGAATTATGGACCGGTGACATCCCTTGTCTTGGAGATAATTCTGGACTAGGATCTTTGACTATATATTTATCTTGTTGTTTTGTCTGAATTTTTTTTTCTAGTGTCTCTTTTACTATATTTTCTATTTTTTCATTCTTATTTTTTGCAAGTGTTCCTTTCTTTGTAGAAGTCGCTCCTTGCGTAAGTGTCTTTGGTAGTCTCCGTCTGGTTTGGAGAGATGAACATCCCTTATCTTCACTTTTTGGCAAAGTGACAGCCATCAACGGATTTGATAAGTCTTTACCGGCTACCGTTTGAACCGGACTAGCTGTATCCTTACCCGATACAGTGGGTCTAATTGCATTCATTGGGGAATGCACACCCGTCTCATCCATTTTTGTCTGAGATGGAGAACTCTGAGATTGCATTAATTCGAACTTGACTGCTTGTAGTCTTTGTTCTAATGTCTTCACTTGATGCAAGAGTTTCATTTTTTCTTGAATCAATGTCTCCTTTTGCTGGTTTAACCTTTTGACTACATCAGTCATGGTGGAACAATGGTCACAAAAGATTATTTTGTCTGTGTCTTTTTGAACGTTGTACTGAGGGTTTTTGTCTGAGAGCTGGAGAAATATAGTAGTTTGGACCCAATACTCCTCTAACATAGTCTAATGCTTCAGTGAAATTATTAAATCCTTTAAAAAGAGGTTTTCTTATGTCTTTTATAGAGTCTAAAACTTCTATCCAGGTTTGAAAAATACCATTAGTTTTACCGTGAGCTACAACATAAAATTTAAATTTTTTGTCTAAATTTCGATCTGTAAAATATTGACAGAGTGCATTTATAGTGGCTACAAAATGACTAGCGTCTTTTCTATTATGCGAAATCCATAAATTATCCACTAAGCATCTTTGTTGTCTATCTATTACATATTCTGGTAATACTTTAAAAGTCCAATTTGATGGTTGGTAAGCTAATAAGTTATTAGCTCCGAATTGTATTCTTTCCATAGTATTTCTTTCTAATAAAGATGTAGGTCTAAAATGAAAGTTACCTAATACTGTTTGTCTGTATGTGTCTTGGGTTGAGGCTATGCCTTTCCCCTTGTCTGCTGTCTGAGAACTGGAAGGTCTCATGCTGTCCAAATAAAAAAATAGTTAGCAGTAATATTTAATCTACTTAATTGGTCAGCTAAATTATTATCTTTTCCTTTTATATGCTCAAATTTTAAATTATAAATTGAAATGGTATCTAAAAAATTTAGCCATCGTCCTCTACTGCTATTTTTATCATTTATCTTTTGATAGAATTTAACTATAATTTAAAATTTGAGCATATAAAAGGAAAAGATAATAATTTAGCAGACCAATTAAGTAGATTAAATATTTGTTATGTTTACTAAAATAAATAAACTTAAAATATTTATATTTTAAAATAAGATAGAATTTAATTATTTTTTTATTTTTATTCATACTCTAATAAATGTGAAAAGAGATTAATGTCGTAAAAAAAAAATATATCAAATGGAGATCAAATAATGAATAAGGTAAATTAGTCAAATTATAATTCTAATCGACATTTTCTTAAAAAACTATCCAAAAGACAACATGACAAGTAAAATAAGCTAAACCGAGAATATTTACCAAAAATTTAAAAATAGTATTTCTTCGTTTAAATAGAAAATCAATTTCTACTTTGTTTCGTTTTAAACATGTAAAATTAATTTAATAATTTGAATTAGAATTATCTAAATCAAAATTTGATAAAAAATAATAAGTATTTTACACCTTTAAATTAATCGAATTAAAATTGAAAGTATCAACTGATGCTTAAATATTACTATTGTTTTATCTCAAAGAGAGGAAAATAGTTTCCTTTTAAACAAGTCTTCTCTTATAAAAAGTATTAATAAATTTTCGTAGCAAACACGAATAAAATAAAGTTTTAGATACGGAGCACAAACTACAATGCTATATTAATCGTATTTTGAATTATATATATATATATATTATCATTATCTAAACACAACTACATATACATAGATACACTATAATTCGAAGTGTTGGGCCCGTGCACAGCACGGGCATAGGCCATCTAGTATAGCATATAATAGTGAAATATACGTAATATATAAGTATAAGAATATATATACACTTGTTCAAGGAATTGTACAATATATGTCATATAAACAATAGTATATTATTTTATGGATTAAAATGCTAGCTGAGTATATTAGGATGTTTAGAAAAGTAATTAACGTGTTTTGATATGTATTTAATTTGGTTATCACTAATATAGAAAACTCCTTATTATTAGCCTCATACATAGCAACATGTTTTTATTTATGGTATAAAATCATGCATATACCCTAAATATAGAGTATATATTGTAGGTTGTGTAATTTAGTTAATAGTTGTAGATTATGAAATATTTTACTTATTTACTTGTATTTATGTAACTTCTTCTACTTACTATTTAGATATACAAAAACACATACATAGTGGCCTACATGAGTGCCACCTCCATAAGCATCCAATGTAGTGAATGTTGGGATCGAAATAATCAGGGCTTCATACATAAGCTTATAATTGCAAACCTTGAACGATGATAAATCAGATGACAATGAAAATATACTAAAAGAAACATAATATTTAATATGATTTGGTCAAGTGACGATATATTGGAAAAACTAATGTAAAATGATGCTTCTTTTTTTCAGTTATGAAGTGTCATCTACAAAGATGAAACTATTTCACCTATGTTTCCCTCTCTCCATGTCTCATAAATCTAAGTATGATCCAAATTTTAACTAAAAACATGTTGTAAAGAGAGGAAAATAAGTTATCTGGTTTTAAAAAAAAAGTTAACTGTTACACCCCGTACTTCGAAGAAACACTGTTCAATTTGAATGTAAGAATGTCGAGTTACGACTAGGTAAAACAACTTTGGAGTATGAGGAATGAGGCATTATTAAGTATATTGTTTAAATAATGGATGATTATGATCTTGTAAGTCGTCATCGGGAAAGAGTATTTTAAAATACAAGAATATGGTCATTATCATAAGTGATAAATATCATGTATGGAAGGTTTCGGAATATTTCGAGATCGAGCAAGTTGAAGAAAATAAGTTCGACGAAAATTTGAGAAATGCTGGACAGATTTTTAGTCAACTTTGGAGGGGTATATCTCTATGCATATTTGGAGTTTTAAGGCGTTTCAAAAGCCTAAAATGAAGTTCGTCAAGTCTAGTTTATGATTCAACAAACCACTCATCGATAGGACGTCGGAGTAGAGAATTATAGACGCTACAAACTGAACTGTCGCGCAGAAACAGCACTGCTACAGTACGCTACAGCACTGCTACAGTACTGTAGCTACAGTGACGCTGTTTCAGCCCTTATAAAAAGGGGCAAACCCCCATTTTTATCATCTAAAAACTTCTCAAATTTTCCAGAAAATTCAGCAACAAAAAGGGGCCTAAATCTCACATAAAAGTGAGGATTGTGAGTGAAATTTCAAGCTACGAAGTACTAATCGAAGTCCGGGCAACGCATAATCACGAATATAATTTTGTTTGGAGTTAGAGGAGCATGGGAACAATAAGATGTTGAAGAATTTGCTACTTTCATAAAAACAAGGTAAGAATCAATTCCTTTTTCTTATGTTATGAAGGTTTGTTTGTGTTGTAGTATGTAGAAATGAGTAGAATTTATGGAAATATGAAAGTTTGCAAAGTGGGTATGTATATATATTATATATGTAGCCATGGGTGTATATATGTTGTATACATATATGAGTTGAATTTTAAGTTGTATACTAGTTGTGGTTATTGTGGAATTTGTATTGGAAATGGAAGTTGAATGAAAATTGGATGAAATTGGAAAGAAGCCATGTTGGCCGTGTGGTAGATTGTTGTTGGAGATGAATTAGTAAGTAGAAAATGTGTTGGAATGGTTTTGTTGCATATATAAGAATTTTGGATTGAATATGGAAGTTGATGGAATTGTTGAATATTGAATATATAGCTTGGAATACTTTTGGTTTATGTTTGAATGGTCTTATATTAGTATGTGAATATGAAAATATTGATATCGGGTTGTAAGTGCAAAGTTGGATTTGGAATTGTCGCATTATTTGGAAAATAAGACTATTTACGCTAGAATGCGTTCCTAGTCGATTATTGATGTTGTATATATTGTTGTTGGTATGGTTGTTGTTGTTTTAGCCGAGTTTTAACCTCGGGGATGATATATATATAGGGGAGATGCTGCTCAAATTTTTATAGACAAGAATTGGTTAAGGTTGAAATTTTAAGTCTTATGAATAGTAAATTGGTAAATGTGACCATTTGTAGGTTTTGGACGAAACGGGATTTGAGTTTTGGCAAGCGTAAAGGGCAAGAAAGGTATGTAAAGCTATCCCGATTCTTCTCTTGGCATGTCCTAGATGTACTAGGCTTGGATTTACGCCTCGGGGAATATTCTGTCCATCGGAATCCGCGTTTGAAATCGTCGCTTTTTCATTCAATAGAATTGAATTCCTTAAGTATGCTTTGATGAAAAATTGAAATTTTTTCCCAAATTGCTTAGGAAGTTATGGAATGTCCTAGAACCTTTGTAGGTGACCCCATAAGCTTAAAAATACGTAATTTGAGTCCACCGCTTCATTGGTTCCGAGGTGGGCCCACTATTTCCAATTTTACCCTTTATGTGTCTATGACTTGTCTTCGAGCGTTTTCGTTAGAGATACTCTAACTACTCCTTTATCTACTAAATAAAAACTATTTTAAATATTTCATTAAGTCTTATAAATTGTTTTGAATCTTGAAAACGATCTCGGATAGATTATGCCTCCGTAACCCGTTATGACATCTAAATTTACTTACTATGTTTCCGTCCGATTTCATTGATTTGATTTGACATTCGATATGCCTCATTGAGTCTCTGGAAATATATATATGGTATTTTTAGTGCATTTAGTTTCTCACTACTCCGTTCGTGGATGCCTCAATGTTTCCCCCACTGAGCCCGGGCCAGGATATGTTGTCAAGCGTGATCCTTTGCATTGTTCGCCGTGCCTCGATGTGAGGGGGCAGGTATACGCGTACATGGGTTTGTGGAGTATGCTGTGCCATGTACGCTTGTTCTGATATGATCTGATATGGCCATCTGATATGATATGCTATGTTACGGGGTTATTCCCCTTTTCTGATCCTTATGTGTTGTGGCACCAGTGTCGGGGGGTGACCACGTTCTGTCTGCCGAGTCCCTTGGCAGGGGCCGGATATGATATGGCATATGTTTCTGTACATACTCTTCATGTTTTGAAAATATGCATTTGATACTCTGGACATCTCACTCACATTTCTGTACGTTCTGTTCCGGTTATGATTTTGTTCCGTAATGGGACCAGGTATGACATACGTTTCCTGTAAGTACTATTTATGCTTTATGATCAGCATTTTGCTAATCTGGATATTCCGTTCATTTTTCTGTACCTCCTGTTCCGATTATGACTTTGTTTACTACGTTTCATGCTTTACATACTCAGTACATATTTCGTACTGACCCCCTTTCTTCGGGGGCTGCGTTTTCATGCCGCGCAGGTACAGACTACAGATTTGCTGACCCACCTGCCTAGGACACCTATTCTGCTATTCTGGAGCGCTCTTTTGTCTAGAGCCTATACTCTGGTACAGTCTGCTGCTGTTGGATATATGTACGCTATTCAGGGGTACGACGGGGCCCTGTCCTGTCTTATGTTTCTGTTATGTTCTGTAGAGGTCTGTAGACATACATGTGGGTTCTGTATATGTTTTAGGTTGCTATGATTTGTGATAGCCTTATCGGCTTCCATGTGTTATATATGTTCCTCTATGACACTAGTAATGTCGACTGACTTTTATATTTATATAATCTGCTAGTCTGCTAGTTTGGATTATTGGGTACGTTTGGGTGTCCAGCACGGACACTAGTCACGGCCTACGGGGTTGGGTCGTGACAAAAGTGGTATCAGAGCAGTTCGTCCTCGGAATGTCTACAGACCGTGTCTAGTAGAGTCTTGTTTATCGGTGTGTTGTGCACCACATCTATAAACAGGAGGCTATAGGACATTTAGGGTGTTACTTTTCTTTGAATCTTAGATCGTGCGATAGAGCCAGCTATAGGAAATGAACCCTTTTTTTTTTTACTAACCCTTGATTGCAGCTGGAGAACGGTATCGACGTAAGACAGCGACTGATGATATTGGAAGCTACACAGTACACAGGTAAGTAATGGTATGAAAGATGTATGCTGGGTAAGGTGTTTGAAATACGATTGAAACATGAAGCTGAAGATTGAAAAGAGAAAAAAACAAGCAGGAAAGTGTAGTAGGTGCAGTTTGAGTTGGGCATGTGAGGTAAGCCTCAGCATCTTTATACTTTTATTTGAAATTATTAGCCCAGTGTGGCTATGAGGCGATATGATACGATATGTATATATGTATATGTGTTGGCCCTGTGAGGCATGGTTGGTATTTCCTGTGTACAGGTTTTGGGATAGTAAGAAATACAGAGGAACCTCTGCCCAATTTTTTCTAGAAATACGGAGAGGAAAATGAGATATAAATTCTTAACGTGTCTTGAAGATCGATACCGTAGGGTAAATCTATTATGTTGGATTAAAGTTTAAGAGATACCCTCCATGTCATTTGTAAGAAGCATTATCCCTATTTGGAAAAATTTTATCCCGAGAAATCATATATGAGTAGCAAATTCTCAATTTATTTAAACGGACCGGGAATATGTTCCAACCCCATTTTGCTTTAGAACAGCCTAGGTTGAGGGGCAAAAATATGTGGAAGGGCAAAGATGCCCAACGGTTAAGTTTCCTCTAATTGGAAGAATACAAAGTGTATGACAGGCAGTTGAGGATTGAGTGGTCCGCTTACGACTCAAATATATATATATACAAATATGGAGGTAATTATGTGAATTAAGTACTAACAGATTCCGCGAAGTTCGTCGGATTCTAGTTTTCTTTTGCTGGTAGTCGAAAGATGCCTCACAGTAACATTATATCAGTTTTCATCGACTGATTGGAGATGGGATATGTGGAATAAAAACTTAAACTCGTGAGCTGTCTAAAATTACATATATACACACATGGAGGTGAATATTGAGGATTTACAGGGGCGATACGGTAACTATATAGTTAGAAAAGTAAAAGAATCCCCTCTAAGTCGGGGTGGGACCCGCTACGAGGGCGTTTTGAAAGTTGTTAAGACCCCAATTTGCCTTAAATTACGTGACCAAGGTCGCGCGGGGCAGTTGACGTGATTATACCGGCCTTAACGCACCTAAATGTATTGAAGTTTTCGTGGTTAAGCGTGCTAAGGTGGGAGGATGGGTGACCCCCCTGGGAAATATGTACGAAATCCCAAAGATTCAGCCACAAGAGACGAATGAAAGAATGAGATCAAAATTGGATAAGGGTGTGTGGTAAGCACGAAATGAAAGGGGCATACAAGGATATAACGACGAAGACTGAAGAGACGACAGACTAAAGAGACGACTGAAGCGATAAAGCATGGAGAGTTAGTGGACAGACAAATAACAAGAAAAAGGGATGACCTTGAGTACAGGCGTAAATCTTGGCTACAAAAGAAGAAGAATGGATTGCATAGTTTGGATAAGTTTAGTTTTACCGGGCAAGCAATACTGAAAATAAGTAAAGTAAATATTGATAAATACGGGAAAAAACATTGATATCTACCTCGGGGAGAACTCTACCTCAACATTCGAGGACGAATGTTTTTAAAGGGGGGGAGAATGTTACACCCCGTACTTCGAAGAAACACTGTTCAATTTGAATGTAAGAATGTCGAGTTACGACTAGGTAAAACAACTTTGGAGTATGAGGAATGAGGCATTATTAAGTATATTGTTTAAATAATGGATGATTATGATCTTGTAAGTCGTCATCGGGAAAGAGTATTTTAAAATACAAGAATATGGTCATTATCATAAGTGATAAATATCATGTATGGAAGGTTTCGGAATATTTCGAGATCGAGCAAGTTGAAGAAAATAAGTTCGACGAAAATTTGAGAAATGCTGGACAGATTTTTAGTCAACTTTGGAGGGGTATATCTCTATGCATATTTGGAGTTTTAAGGCGTTTCAAAAGCCTAAAATGAAGTTCGTCAAGTCTAGTTTATGATTCAACAAACCACTCATCGATAGGACGTCGGAGTAGAGAATTATAGACGCTACAAACTGAACTGTCGCGCAGAAACAGCACTGCTACAGTACGCTACAGCACTGCTACAGTACTGTAGCTACAGTGACGCTGTTTCAGCCCTTATAAAAAGGGGCAAACCCCCATTTTTATCATCTAAAAACTTCTCAAATTTTCCAGAAAATTCAGCAACAAAAAGGGGCCTAAATCTCACATAAAAGTGAGGATTGTGAGTGAAATTTCAAGCTACGAAGTACTAATCGAAGTCCGGGCAACGCATAATCACGAATATAATTTTGTTTGGAGTTAGAGGAGCATGGGAACAATAAGATGTTGAAGAATTTGCTACTTTCATAAAAACAAGGTAAGAATCAATTCCTTTTTCTTATGTTATGAAGGTTTGTTTGTGTTGTAGTATGTAGAAATGAGTAGAATTTATGGAAATATGAAAGTTTGCAAAGTGGGTATGTATATATATTATATATGTAGCCATGGGTGTATATATGTTGTATACATATATGAGTTGAATTTTAAGTTGTATACTAGTTGTGGTTATTGTGGAATTTGTATTGGAAATGGAAGTTGAATGAAAATTGGATGAAATTGGAAAGAAGCCATGTTGGCCGTGTGGTAGATTGTTGTTGGAGATGAATTAGTAAGTAGAAAATGTGTTGGAATGGTTTTGTTGCATATATAAGAATTTTGGATTGAATATGGAAGTTGATGGAATTGTTGAATATTGAATATATAGCTTGGAATACTTTTGGTTTATGTTTGAATGGTCTTATATTAGTATGTGAATATGAAAATATTGATATCGGGTTGTAAGTGCAAAGTTGGATTTGGAATTGTCGCATTATTTGGAAAATAAGACTATTTACGCTAGAATGCGTTCCTAGTCGATTATTGATGTTGTATATATTGTTGTTGGTATGGTTGTTGTTGTTTTAGCCGAGTTTTAACCTCGGGGATGATATATATATAGGGGAGATGCTGCTCAAATTTTTATAGACAAGAATTGGTTAAGGTTGAAATTTTAAGTCTTATGAATAGTAAATTGGTAAATGTGACCATTTGTAGGTTTTGGACGAAACGGGATTTGAGTTTTGGCAAGCGTAAAGGGCAAGAAAGGTATGTAAAGCTATCCCGATTCTTCTCTTGGCATGTCCTAGATGTACTAGGCTTGGATTTACGCCTCGGGGAATATTCTGTCCATCGGAATCCGCGTTTGAAATCGTCGCTTTTTCATTCAATAGAATTGAATTCCTTAAGTATGCTTTGATGAAAAATTGAAATTTTTTCCCAAATTGCTTAGGAAGTTATGGAATGTCCTAGAACCTTTGTAGGTGACCCCATAAGCTTAAAAATACGTAATTTGAGTCCACCGCTTCATTGGTTCCGAGGTGGGCCCACTATTTCCAATTTTACCCTTTATGTGTCTATGACTTGTCTTCGAGCGTTTTCGTTAGAGATACTCTAACTACTCCTTTATCTACTAAATAAAAACTATTTTAAATATTTCATTAAGTCTTATAAATTGTTTTGAATCTTGAAAACGATCTCGGATAGATTATGCCTCCGTAACCCGTTATGACATCTAAATTTACTTACTATGTTTCCGTCCGATTTCATTGATTTGATTTGACATTCGATATGCCTCATTGAGTCTCTGGAAATATATATATATGGTATTTTTAGTGCATTTAGTTTCTCACTACTCCGTTCGTGGATGCCTCAATGTTTCCCCCACTGAGCCCGGGCCAGGATATGTTGTCAAGCGTGATCCTTTGCATTGTTCGCCGTGCCTCGATGTGAGGGGGCAGGTATACGCGTACATGGGTTTGTGGAGTATGCTGTGCCATGTACGCTTGTTCTGATATGATCTGATATGGCCATCTGATATGATATGCTATGTTACGGGGTTATTCCCCTTTTCTGATCCTTATGTGTTGTGGCACCAGTGTCGGGGGGTGACCACGTTCTGTCTGCCGAGTCCCTTGGCAGGGGCCGGATATGATATGGCATATGTTTCTGTACATACTCTTCATGTTTTGAAAATATGCATTTGATACTCTGGACATCTCACTCACATTTCTGTACGTTCTGTTCCGGTTATGATTTTGTTCCGTAATGGGACCAGGTATGACATACGTTTCCTGTAAGTACTATTTATGCTTTATGATCAGCATTTTGCTAATCTGGATATTCCGTTCATTTTTCTGTACCTCCTGTTCCGATTATGACTTTGTTTACTACGTTTCATGCTTTACATACTCAGTACATATTTCGTACTGACCCCCTTTCTTCGGGGGCTGCGTTTTCATGCCGCGCAGGTACAGACTACAGATTTGCTGACCCACCTGCCTAGGACACCTATTCTGCTATTCTGGAGCGCTCTTTTGTCTAGAGCCTATACTCTGGTACAGTCTGCTGCTGTTGGATATATGTACGCTATTCAGGGGTACGACGGGGCCCTGTCCTGTCTTATGTTTCTGTTATGTTCTGTAGAGGTCTGTAGACATACATGTGGGTTCTGTATATGTTTTAGGTTGCTATGATTTGTGATAGCCTTATCGGCTTCCATGTGTTATATATGTTCCTCTATGACACTAGTAATGTCGACTGACTTTTATATTTATATAATCTGCTAGTCTGCTAGTTTGGATTATTGGGTACGTTTGGGTGTCCAGCACGGACACTAGTCACGGCCTACGGGGTTGGGTCGTGACATTAACTGCATCATAAGTTCAGACTGTAGTTAGGCCACTGTATCTAGATTCTAGGCCTTGTTCTATCTAGTGATAGACCTTCTTCCATGTACTTCCTCTATTATTGCCTTGAGCAAGCCGAATTTGTGGTATTTGTTCTATGTTTGATTCTGTTTTTGGCTGTGGCTCTGATGGTTCCGATGGAACATTTTCTATTTCTGGTGATTCTTGATTTTCCTTTGTGACAATCTTCTCAGGTTCATGAAAGCTTTTGCATTTGGTTTTCATCATATGGGATACATTTTTCATTATATTGAAAACTAAGTGACATTATATTAAGAAACATGTTTGCTTCAAAATGTAATAGGATTAAATTCAAGGGAAGCGCAACTGATTGTTATTTGAAAGACAAATGAAAACATTTCAAGAATGAGAGAGCAAATTAGACATCAAAGATTCAAGAATTCTTGGCAAGTTTTTTGAATCTTTTCATTTGAAACAAAAAATGAATAGCTAGGACAATTAGGAGAAAGTATTATGAATTCCCGCACATCTTAAGGGTACAACTACATTCTGGCCCACACCGACGCCCTGCCCTTACACATGTACAAATTGTTGTCTTGCATCGACCATCAGGCCTACATGTGCATGGGAGTACTTCTGGAGGGTCAGGGTCCGGTAAGGGTCGCTTGAGAACTTTACTCCTCAAGAATTGAGGAGGGTCAGGGTCCGGTAAAGGTCGCTTGAGAACTCTACCCCTCAATAATTGAGGAGGGTCTAAGGGCCGCTAGAGAACTTTACTCCTCAATAATTGAACTTCACCTTCCAATTCTTTAAGCTGTGAAACAAGTAAAGCAATGAAAAGATTAAGCTAGCGTTTGGTCATAGATTTTGGGTGGAACTTGGAAAAAATGAGTTTTTGTTGTGTTGCAGATACAGTGGCTTACCACTCAATCTTGAAATCAAAACTACATGACAGTTCTACAGTCAACTAGGGGAAGAACCAAACAGGCTTATATCATCAAGATAGTATATGTAGAATATGTGTTTATAGTGTGGAATGAGAACAAATCCACTAACTCACCTTAGAACTCGAGCTTTCAAATATATGGGCTTGCTCTTTTAACCTCTTCTCCATTACAGCAGTAACTTTCTTTTCCTCCTCCAATTCTGTTGTGATTTTTTTCTCCTCTGATTCACACTATTAAAAAAAAAAAAACTTTGAGGCTCGTGAGATTTTCAATGCAACATAAAGTAATAATCACAAACCTTCAGTATATTGTTCAGAAGATTCAATTTTTCTTCATGATGTTCCAAATTTGACACCTTCAATCTTTCTTGCAGCTCCTCAATTTTCTTTTGGTGCTTGAACAGTAATGCCTCATTCTATAAAATATAGATAGGTTTTAGGGGGTTAGACCGGTCCGGTGTTTTAGGGGGTCAGACCGGTCCGGTCATCGATTTTTAGATAAGTTGCTTTTAAAGTGTTTATATGAAAATCACATGCAAGTGAATTGATGAAAACTGGACTTTTCAAACGATGTTTCTTGATATAAATATTCTTGTTGTTGCGTTGAAATTTCTCTTGCTCTTTGGAAGATCCTTAAGTTGTATAATTGACATCCACTACTAAAATAGCAAGACATATATAGAGACGGATAAATTTTATAGTTGAAAAAAATTGGCTCTCTATCTTCATATACAATTGGCTCGGAACCACATATTGTGGCACCTGAACAACCTGTTAGAACACTAATGCATGTTTGGATTATTTACCATCAATATAAAGCAAAAGTAAAAACAAAATACATAAATCATCAAATAGTTGTGTGACATCAACTTTGCAGAAGACATTTGACATTGCTTCAAAAGTCCAGGAAGGTCAACATACGCTTTTCTAAAAGGTTCTAAACAATGAAAATCTGATTGTGCATGCTCATTTTGAAGTTCTTTATCAACCAAATCTTGATCTGAAACAAGAATTGAGAATTTTTTTTTCGAATCCATTAAAATTGTGATTCCAGGAAACTAATCGCAAGCAAATGAACATAGTGACCAAAACCTTCAATCAATGATACGACTAAATCATGAGATTGCCAACGCTAAAAGCTTTATGAGTAAACAAAGAGATTATGCCATGGTAGTAATCAGTTTCTCAACTTGCATAACAAGAACCTAATCATGTAAAAGAAATTAAAAAAAATTAAGAACACAGACATCAAAAAAAAGATCATTAGTTTTGAATTTATCTTCTTTGTCACCCAAGTCATCCTCAAGAGAATACAAGGCAGGTGGAGATGAGGATGTAGGATCAACACATGTTCTTGTAAAAGGTTCTACACAAAATAATAAACAATGAGATATTTTTACTGCACAAATCCTAAGATGAATAAACAAGATAAAGTTAACAACGAGACAATCAATCTAGCCGTACCTACATTGATCGGCTTCACCAAGTAATCCATATGATGTTCCTAATGCTCCAAAGATATACGATGTACCTCGGCCCAATCTCTATTTATACCGCTCCTTTGCCTGTCTATACCAACTTTATACAGATCAAGAAGTTTCTTATGGTGGGACGAGATCTCGTCTGAAACATGATCCATGCCAGCTCTGAGTGTAGGGTCATGTAAAATCCTCTTCTCGATACAGAAAATGGAGGTAAGAGAATAACCCATATAAAGTTGCTCACTGTATGGGGCCAGCAAAAATACTTCACATAGCCGGTCATATAGAAACCATGTGATCTATAATGAAACACCACATAAAGAAGAATTAGAGAAACATAATTACACTTCAAATGTTGATAACTTTTTGGCTACTCATGTGGAACTTACATTAATATATGTCAAACAGATGCCTTTTGGTCATTTTCTGTTTCAACTTTCAAGGATAAACGACTGACAGGGTTGAATATTGAAATTGATCTTTTGAAACTGAGGTTCATATCGAATTATTTGTATATTGTTAAAAAAAAAGGGACCTTGGGCCTAAGGAATGAGAAACTCTCGATTCACTCGAGTTTTGGGACAAGAAGGTCACTGCTACTAAAGAAACTAAAACTTGGTTTGAGGAAAGGTTTTAAGTAGGAACCTTTGGGTTTTTTTGTTGATCTCATAATGTTTGCTTTAAAATTGAGGTTTATGGATGAATAATATTTTTTTTTTATCAATAGTTGATGCATGTCCGTATTGTCTTTGAACTATTTACTAAATGCAGAATATCTTGATTTCCTTTACAGAAGAGTATGATTCAGTCAACAAATCATTTGTCGAAGGAGGAGACTCGACAAGCATGTCGAAGAATATGTAGCTATAGTCAGCAAGAAGATGCATTCAGAACAACCCATCAAAGGAATATACTAGCTAGTAGACCCATCCAAAATGAAAACAAAACTAGGGAGTGGAATAGGTGAAAAAAGTTGAAAAAATTAAGAAAATGAGATGAATGCAATGATTTCCAGAGAATTGATGTCTTTCTTTCTTCTTATTTTTGTTGTTGAACGAAAGTGGTGATAGTTTTACTTAGATACTCAGAGAAAGAAGAAAGAGATTGATAAAGAAGGGAAGAATATAATAACATACCTAGTGTAATACCACAAGTGGGATATGGAAGGAGGGAAGAATCATTAGAAAAAAAGAAAATAAAAAAGAAAAGAGAAAGAATGAGAAGCAGAAGATACACCTACTATAAAGTTAACTGAGAATTTGAGATTTAGGGTTAGTTAGGACTACTTCTATTAAGGGGCATAAAATGATAACCAAAGTAGCTCATCTCTTATACATTAAGGATTATTTTGATCATTTTATCGAATTTTGACAGAGATAAATAACTTACATCTTCAAGTATTAACCGACTAAACAAGTCATGCATTGTAGAAATAGTAGGCCAGGAGGAGTGATTCTTCGCCCGATTTCTCAATAGACACATGGCTTCATCTAAATGCCCTAACCCTTTCCCCAGACACATGGCTTCATCTAAATGCCCCAACCCTTTTCTTTTTTATTTAATTTTAATTTAAATAGTCTGGCAAATTTTAGGATATTTTTAAAAATTGTGGCTATTTATGAAATTCAACATTCTTCTACTTCTTCAACTAGGATCGAACCCATGGAAGAGTATAATCTCATTTACGTGAATTTAGGTAATATATACGGAGTATATCAATTGATTTATATATTTCAGACTCCAATTTATCAATAACTAGAACCTACAATGTCAAAGTCTTATGAGATACTAGAAAATGTATGGAGGAGTTGTGTTATATTACTAGACCTTATCTGTAAGGCGTATCTTCACCGTCTTTCTAAAAAGTGGTCTCTAAAGTATATACTACCATGCATCTGCGAATTTATTCTAGAAATATACAAAGAATCGATATGCAAATATTATATTCATATATAACAGGTGTAGTGGATCCCTGATTTAGTGGAATCTAATCTCTTAAGACAGTATGATTAACATCATGGAATTCCTATTTATGCCAAAAATATAATAAAAACGACTGTTTTTCTTAAATCAATAATTATGAAATTATGTGTATGTCTCAGTGAACGTGTGAAACACCTAGTAAAAAATGTTGACATTGCTAGATAGGGGTAAAATTTTTGGGCTCAAGAGAAAGAGAAAAAAGAAGAAAAGAAAGAAAAAAATATCACCTATTATTAGGGTGAATCAGTAAACTAGACAATGGAGGGGGGAAGATCCTTCATTTCCATTTTTTTGTCTTATTGTTATGTAAATGGAAACAATACATCATTTAAGAAATCAAGCTCTTGTTATATATATATTTATAAAATCCCCTCCCTTCATATACATTTATGCCTTGTATGGAGAAGGCATGGGCATACTCTTAACAATACCGCAAAGAGGTTGGTTGTCTGGGAGGTTGTACTCATCCCTTAAAGAGCGAGCAGGTGAGAGAACACTAAAGTAGAGTTGTTGTCCTAAGTAGAACCTCTCCCACATATCTGATCTCAAGCTCCATAGTCCAGCATTGTCTAGGGTTGTCATCACCGCGGCCCATGAGTTTGGATAGACTTGGATACTATGTCTGCTTATTGCATCCACCAAGTTGTAATTCTTTCTTTTCTCGGGTGTCCACATCCCAGGCTCAATGGCTACTGCGAAGAAGGAATATCCGTCCAAATGATAGGTTTGAATGGTCTTTTCACGGTTCTCAAAGATGATCTCTACAAAGTTACGGAAGGTGGCATTCTTGATATTGGGGGCAACAGTCACCTTGTTTAGGTCAGTTAGGGGTTCATCAGCCATGAGATCATACTTGAAGATCTTATCAGTGGCTCCGAAGTATTCAGCGAGCTTGAATGGGGTGTCTGCACCGGTGTGGGAGATACCGTTCAAGGCGAATCGAAGCTTTCCATCTACTTCGCTCCTAGAGTTGACAATCTTGAAAGTGCGGGTGATGTTTATTTGTCCGTAGTGGTAGGATCCCTGAGGGTTGGGGCGGGCAGCACTAGCAGTAAGGTTCCATCTGAAGGAGCGAAACTGGTTAATGGACCAGGCAATGCCTTGGGTGTTTTCTGGTGGAGGTGCTGGGAGGTCAGAAGATGCTGGTCCCTTGCCATTGGCATATCGAATGATAGCCACAGAGGAGAGATGTGCTTGCTTCAAGAACCTGCTAGAAACAATCATGTAATAGTCCTTGGGTTCTTGATCAGCAGTGACCAACACTGAAAAACATTGACCAACATGGAGGTCAAGGGACTCATAGATGTTCTGCACAGTGTGGGATCCCTCCATTTCCACCAACTTCATGGGGTGGCCTTGAATCCTGACGTTGACTGATGTCCTCATGCCGACATTGCAAAATCTGTACCTATAGGTCTTGCCAGCCTCCATAGTGAAGAGTGGTTCGGCAACCTTGTCACCAACCTTGACAGATTTTCCATTAATGTGGATGCCATCGGGCCTGCCAATTGTGCGCCCCCCATCTAAGATCTTCTTCAAGGACTTGTAACCCTTGTTGTACCAATCACCCACGAAGACGTTATAATCATCGGCAGGATTGTCAAAAGGAACGGGGATAAGAGCACGGCTATGGACATTGATGGCACCAAAACCACCAGCGGCACGATGCAAGTCTGTTGTGGGGAAATAAAAGAAGCTACCAATCTGGTCCTTGACCTGGAAACGGTAGGTGAAGTTTGTACCGGGCATGATAGGGCACATGGTTCCTGGGGTACCATCCTGCCACGAATTCTTCCTTTGTTGGACACCATTCCAGGTTAAGAGCAAGGGCTCATCTAGATGGTTGAATACATTTACAACAATGTTGTTATTGGAGGTGCAGTTGATCCTGGGTCCGGGGAGCTGCCCATTTATGAGGATTCCCTGTAGTGGCACACCTAATGGAGAAATTGTGCCGTAGGTGACATTCCATTCAAAGAAGAGGTAAGGGTCCTCGGCTTTCACCGCCACAACTGAGAGGCAAACCAGCAAAGCCACAATTGTCAAACTAGTTCTCTCCATTTTCCCCTATCCCCAATCTCACACCTTTTTTTATATATATATTTTTTTTGGGGGAATTTTATTTTATTATGACAAAGAAGAAGAGGGGACTGTCTTCTTCTTCCTTTTTTTCAGTTGCTAGAGCTTGCATTTTGTACCTTCTCCTTGACGCCTTTTATAGCAAGTGATTTTTCTTTTGGAACCATTCATTCATACTTAATTGCCGAGATGATCTCTGTGGCTCTCCTTAAATTCTTAACTCCATTTTCGTGTTCCCTCTGGTTCGTTTATGTCCTTCCTTATTTCTCCCCTTAGCTTTTTTTTTTTTTCTTTTCTTCACATTAATTCTTATTCTAATGTTGACTTCTTCTTTTCTATTCCTCGAAAGTTTTGCAAAATGAGTGGTAAGAGTTTTCCTCTCGTTGCAATAGAAGTGATATAATTAGTTACCACACTTCTTGGTTAACAAAAAAATACTCTTTTTCTTTTTTCTGTTCCTATGCATGATAAAACAGATGGAAGTATAAATGACGATTTTCCTTCTTGAGTTTTTGTAGTCATTAATATGCAAAAAAGCAATCAGTAAAGTCTTAACATTAGCGTACTGCTTCCGTTTTATGACCGAACAAAAAGAAATAATACTTTTTGTACATGGTAAAACACACACACATAAGGGATGCACTAAGCAAATAATTACGAGTATAATTTTTTTTATTTTTTTTTATTTTTTATTGTGGTATAGTTCTATGGACTAACTACAACATCATAGAGCATATAACCGTATGACTACAAAGGTACGAGGGGTCATTTGGGGTATATCTCGATATAAGATTCCGCTTAATTGATTATACAGTGTCTGGTTTGTAATGTATAAAACTTTATACTCCATTACTTACTAATTATCTTTGCATATATAAATAACGTGACATTTGATTTTCAATGTAAACCTGTGCATAGCTAATGTGGTTTCTCGTACTACACTCTGTGTACTAGTGACATAACTTAGATGAGGATCCAGTTATTATTTTGTCTATCAAACTTCTTGTTCAGAACAATTACACCACTACAAATAAGATGCAAGATATAAAAAAAAAAAAAAAATTCTATTAACACGGTTTATTGAATTAGTAACTACTAGGAGGTAATCAACTACTTTTATATTCTCCTGATCAAAACTTGACATTTCTATATAACAAATAGGGGCGGGGCGTACATAGACCGGGTTGGTTTGGATTTTTTAAATATCAAATCAATCCAATTGCGTCGGGTCTTTAAATTTATACACCAAACCAAACTAATAAAATTCGGGTTTTTCAACCTCGGGTTTTCTCGGGTTTTTCGGGTTTTTTTTTTGTGAAAAGTCTTCATACAAAACATATAACTTTTACTTCAAAGATTTCTTTAGTCCTATTAAGATACAACTATATAATTAAGAATTAGGTGTTTCTTAAGAAAATAATACAAAATGTGAGATGAGTGACGACATTGTATTAAAATATTCAACAAAAAATATAATAAAATCGGTTAAAATAAATATTTCTAATTAATAAGCCATAAAGAAAATGACCATAATCTAAAAGTACTAAGTCATGCCAAAATAAGTATGGCTAATAAGTATTAATTACATGACAAATAAAAATTTATTTTCACTCTCTAAACCAATTATGCAAAACTAAACAGTAGATATCCAATATCATTGTCATTCCTAGTGGTAGAATTGAATTTCTTTTGTTAGCATTGGTGTTGAGTTGGTTTCGTTTTTGGACTTTATTTGAGTTACTAACATCCGTGGGATATAAAACTTATTGACATTCAAAATTCTAAGTTCAAGCTAGAAATATAATATGATAAAAGACAAAAAACTACGAAAAAGTTTAAGAAATATTTATAAATTACATTACAAATAAATATTTTTATGTATAAAATATTTTAAAAAATGAATACTGTAGTGTTGGGTTGGTTTGGTTCGGTTTGACTTTTTTTTTTTAGCTATAATCAAATCAAACCAATTATGGTCGGGTTTTTTTTTTCAACACCAAACCAAGTCAAACCAAACCACTAGTCGATTTTTTTTCTCAGTTTGATTCGGTTTATCGGTTTACTTTGTACACCCCTAATAACAAACATATATAATTGTGACTTGTGAGTATTAAATAATAATATCTGAAATATTCATAAAAATTAATTTACTGAGTTTGCTAATTTTGTTAGACAATATATATATATATATATATGGAAACATTCTGTTAAAAGGCTAAACTAGGACTCTAGTGCAGCTACTGGACCTACTGGACCAACTCTTTCTTGCTTTGGTGTTTTGCTTTTCAATAGAGAAGTTTAGTATAATATAGTAATACAAATCACAAACAATTATATAGATTTTGTGTATCTAGTTCTTTTGCCTAGCTAGAACTCTAAGACACGAATTTGAAATTAGAGTGAAAAGGGATGGATATATCTGATAATCCTAATAATGGTCATGGTTTGCCTATATATGTTGTATGGACAAGACTCCGGACATATTACTAAGTTTTAAATCAATTAATCATCCATTGGATGGATACCTATATATGTTGTATGGACAAGACTGTAGACATATTAATATAAAATGTGAACTTTGGGAGTAAGTATTTTCTTTACCAAGCAAGTCAAAATTTGATTTGCCATTCAATCTAAAATTCGATTTGCCATTCAATCTTAATTTTCCAATTGATGATGATTGTTTATTTAGGTCCACCCCTTATTTGTTTTCGAATGAAATGGCATCTTAACTACAAAGTTATTCGAATATATCTATTTCTTAAACTATTTCGACACTTAAAACAGTACTGGAACATGGAAAATTGAGGCTCTTTCTAACAAAATGATGAGCTTTTGACACAAGAGACGCTCATTTTTTTAATAATTAAGATCATGATATTTGTAAGCAATCCATCCTCAGTCCTCCATTGCAATTTGACTTGGCAAGTCTTGTTTGTGTTATATATATAGTAACTAATAAACTTTTTATTTATTAAACGGTTTCTTTTTTTTTATTATTATTATTATGTTTCATGTCCGAGTTTGGTCCCTTTATGTAGGAGATTTGTTACATAATCAATATTACATATGAGCAATTAAATAGTGTAACAAGCTGACAGCTCAATAAAATTTGGAAAGAGTTGCATGTTGAAGTATTAAACGTGCACCACTTCAGTTAATTTTTCTTTGAAAAGTAATACGTACTAGTTTTAAGAGCCCGTTTGGATTGACTTATAAGTGGTCAAACCAGCTTATAAGTTGTTTTTTGATTTTTTTATGTTTGGCAAATCAGCTTATAAGCTAAAAAAGTGCTTAGAATAAATCAAAATAAATAAATTGAGCTATCTCAACTTTTTTTTTTTTAACTTATAAGCTATTTTTTGATTAATTCAGCTTATAAACCACTTTTTTAAGCTAATCCGGGCTCTAACTCTATTTTTGCTATATATATTGAAAATTTCAAAAATTGCATATGTAGAGAGGACTTGCGACCGTCTATTTCTGGGATTCCAGGAATGTCCGGATCCGACAGCCCAAAATCTAAAACACATCAAACTCGTCCACGTGGCACCACAAAATCGACAGGCTATTAGAGCCACTAGTCACAAACTTTCATTATACGAGCAACAAGATCATATCCTGAATGGTCACTTTGAACTCTTAACAAACAATAGCCAGAGTTTGAAAAAGCAAATCAAGAATCATCAAATTCTGCTCATGGCTACTACCACTAGCTACACCTCATTCTGTTCTTTGCTTAAGCTCAATCAAACGAAGCAAAACCCATCTTCTTCTTCTTCTTTGCTTAAGGTTAATCAAGTCAGGAATCAGCTATGTTTTAGCATTTCAACAAGTAGCCACCATTTAGGAAGAGCTTCAATCTTGGTGGTTAAAGCTTCAGAAACAGAGGCAGCTAAAGCAAAGGGGGGAAAAGAAGGGGAAGAAGAAGAAGTGAAGTATGAAGAGTATGAAGTAGAGATTCTGCAGCCTTATGGACTGAAATTTACCAAAGGCAGAGATGGGGGTACTTACATTGATGCCATTGCTCCTGGAGGTTCTGCTGATAAGACTGGCAAATTCACTGTTGGAGATAAAGTCCTTGCCACCAGGTATACTCTTCTTAATTCTGAATCTTTAGTTACTCGCCTTTTTCTGATTGGTAGTTGTTTTATCTAGTACATTTTTGGAAGTTGGAACAAATCCATGACTTGTCAAAACTAACTATGGAGGTCGACCGAGATTAGGGTAAAAGGTTAGTAAGTATTGAGTGTTGTCGTACTTTTAGGGGTCGTTTGGTAGGAGGTATAAGCTGGGATATCCAGCACTAATTTTTATACCATATTTGGTAGAATGTATAAATTTATCCTGAGATAAATTTATACCTTGTACCAAACATGGTACAAAAATTAGTGCTGGAATATCCAACTTATACCTTCTTATCGACTTACACTGGAATTATTTTATACCATAAAATAATCCCAATAGATGGGATAAATTAGTCCTGGGATTATAATCCCGGGATAATTTCGACTATCTACCAAACGACCCCTTAGTAGTATGATTTAGCTGAGATAACGTCCTTGCCACCAGGTGTACCAACCCATCCATAACTACCTTAAAAGGAATAAGATAGGGCAGATGGGAGTGGAGACGAAATTAGCATAATGCCTTTACCTTATGTTATGACTTAGGGTGTGTTTGGTATGGAGGAAAGGGTTTTCTTGGAAAATAAGTTGGTTTCTTACTTATTTTTCATTGTTTGGTATATAAGCAAAAAATATTATCCCAATAGTATGTAATCTAGCAAAACACTATGGGGGTGAGATGGGGTGGGAAGTGGGGTTTAGGGGTGGCGGGGGTGGGAAGTCAAGGGGTGGGGATTGGGGGCATTGGGTGGGTGGGAAGGAGACAATGAAGTTGGAATGTCACTTATGGAACTTGTATTTCCCTACTTCCATTAGGGAAGCATTTTCTCATTTTTAAGGAACTTGTTTTCCTAGAGATAATGTTTTTATACAATATTTTCACTAACCAAACATGGGAAAGTTGAAAAACATTTTCTGGAAAATGTTATCCTCCCTACCAAACAAACCGTTAATCTGTGTGTTTCATGAGTCAATTTTAGTACGTGTAAGTAAAAAATGTGGAATGCGAAAATGTGTTCAGTGCAGTGTTTGGAGAAGAAATATGGCCTGCTGCTGAATATGGAAGAACAATGTACACTATCAGACAGAGAATTGGACCCTTGCTCATGAAGATGCAAAAGAGATATGGTTGGTCACTTAATGAAACTACTAATCTAGGATTATTCCTCTGTTACCTCATATGTATTTCTCTGCAGGGAAGGTGGAAGAAGCAGGTGAATTGACAGAAAAGGAAATTATCAGAGCAGAGAGGAATGCTGGTTTCATTAGTGATAGAGTTAGGGAAATTCAAGTGAGTAAACAAGTTTAAATGCTCTCTTTACACATGCATGCATATGCCTTGAGTGACCTTTCCGTGTGATGTCTAATCTCAGTTGACAAATGCTCGGAGGAAGAAAGAACAAAAAGAGCAAAGAGAAAGGGATCTTCGTGAAGGACTCCAACTTTCTAAGTAAGCCCATTTCATATTGTGTATTTCCAAAACTGGCTTATTATTGTCATTCAAGGTTCATATTAATGGATTGTGTTTATTTTATCTTCCTGGTAAAAAAAGGAATGCCAAATACGAAGAAGCACTAGAAAAGTTTGAGTCTGTGTTAGGATCAAGACCAACTGGAAATGAAGCTGCTGTGGCAAGTTACAATGTTGCCTGTTGTTATTCCAAGCTTAATCAGGTAACTATCACTACTTTCATCAAAATCATATTTCCATAAGCAGGCTTACATTCATCTGCAAACCTTTGGCTAATTCTATACACTAGTACTCATCATTTTGATTTGAAAATGACCTTTCTCGAATTTTAAATGTTGCCTGCATATCTAGTTTTAGAGTCCGTTTGGCTTAGCTTATAAGTTGCTAAAAACAACTTCAGCTTTTTTGAGTGTTTGGCTGGCCAGCTTATAAGCCATTTTGTGCTTAAAATAAGCCCCCCCCAAAAAAAAAAAAAGGGTGGCCCGTTTGGCTTAGCTTAAAAAAAGCATCTTATAAGCTATCGCAATTTTTTTTATTTTTTTTTTGGCTTATGAGCTGTTTTCAGCTTACATAAGCTGCTTTTTTTAGGCCCATCCAATCAGGCTCTAGTAGGCTGAGCTTTAAGCTAACCATAAACTCATTTTGGATAATAAATTGCTCTTATAAACTGGATCTTGGTTCTCAAAATGACTCTCTTACCCCCCCGACAGCTTCAAGCCGGCTTATCTGCCTTGAAGGATGCAATGGAAGCAGGATTTGAAGATTTTAAGGTAAATGAGAAAACGAAACATGCAAGAAGTTTGCAGGAAATTGCGTGGTGTAGTACTGCAGGAAATTGTATGGTGTAGTACCTGATTAATATTTGTCAAATGCTGCCTGTAAACAGAGAATCAGGACAGACCCCGATCTTGCCAATCTAAGGACGTCTGAGGATTTTGAGACTCTCATGAAAAAGTATGATGAATCGTTCATCAATGAAAATGCCATCAATGCGATTAAGTCCCTGTTTGGCTTCAACAAGAAATAGAGGCAGCAGCACATGCGTAAACTGAATTGCCAATAGCCCAACATTCCCGTTGCTGGTATCTTACTTTGACATCCATGCAGTAAGATATGGATCTGCAGCAAACTATGCTCCCTTTTTTGGATTTTGTTTATAGCTTGAGTTAGAGATATCAAAATACTTTCTGATCATTAATTTTTTATTTTAATTGTATTACGCTATGGTCAATCCCCTGTAATTATAAGGGGGGTATTCTGAATATGAAAAGTTTTCCAATCTGAAACCTACATATCGCATCCATTTTTGTTCTCCATCATCCTTAATGTGCCAATATGTCGGAAACAGTATCAAACTATAACTACTGACAAGGAGAACCATCAAACTCAGTTCTAGTGAAACCTGATTTGATATCTACTCTTGGTTTAAGTGGTACAGTAGAGTTTAAACGCAAAAGAAACTGAAAGCCTCCACTATGGTGGTGACAGATGATCCCCTTCTTTGAAATTTAAGTGGAGAGCTTTTTTATTTCATCTTGATAGTCAGCACTCAGATGACATGCTACTGTAAAAGTGTATAATTTGATGATTGGGAACACCTTTTAACCTTCAAACATATATTTAAACCAACAACAACAATAATCCCACAAGGGGTCTGGGGAGGGTAGGAATCGTAGGATGTACGCAAACTTTTGTGGAGATAGAGAGGTTGTTTCCGGTGGTGATACTCCACTAGTCAAGAAGGAAGATGATTAAGTTTGCAAGTGATGTGGGACGTTAAGATCAAGACAACCTGGAACTGTTTAGGAGCAGACCAAATCCAAGTAACTACTGAACATGCATGACAGCGTTATGAATGAACCATGTCCCTATATATAGCTAAAAAGGGCAAAAAAAATAAAAATGGTGATCACTTTTGTTTTCGTTTCTTTTCCTTCAGCTATTCCTTCAAAGCCTTCGGTATAAAAAGTCAGATAGGCACAATTGCATCTTGTCTTGATCTTTGCTAACATAATACGAAGTGAAATGCAAAATTGGGGCCGGAATGTCCTTCAACTTTTACACAAACAGGATGTATCTGCCACTTTCTCAAATTTCAAGGGGCTAACTGCCAGTTTCTGAGAATCAAGGGGTCTGCGAAAGAATTATCAGAATGCTATGCTGTAAACTTTTCTAACTTCCGTGGAATTTCCATTGGTGAGAGATAGCCAGTGAAAATTGTTCACCTATAAAAAGCCCTGGTGCGCATTTACATAATCTACTACTACAATAATTTAATCAACTACAAACACAAAAGATTTGTCACTGCAATACTCAATTCATTGACTTCACTTAACCACTCTAGTCAACTAGCTGATTTGTCATTGTCATGCACAATCCATTGACCAGCATCTTCCTTTAAAAACAAAATGTGTTCATTAATTCTTTAGTTGTAAAAAACAACTGACAGTTGGACAAAGGATCATTCAAAGAGTATCCACCTTGACTAGAACATGCCTACTACTCTTTCATAGGGATTTCTCAGTTTCTTTAGAGCTGCTTTTTGCTGTCCAGATGATAAAAAACAAGCCCTTCTCAAGTTCAAATCTGCATTCCTGGAGAATAATTCATCTTCTACGGACGGTTTCTTCAGCTATTGACTTGAGGACTGGAATTCCACCTCTGATTGTAGTTGGGATAGTCATTTGTGACTCTACACAAAATTCTGGAGTTGTGATTTCTCTCTATCCAGATTCCCTTCAATCTCTTGAGGTCACTACTTCTGTTTTGGCAGCCCTATTTGGTATTAAATCTTTGATGATGCTTATCTTGTCCTCAAATCACATACAAGGCCAAGTACCGGGTGAAGAGCTCGCCAATCTTGGAAACTTAGTTCATCTTGACTTAATGCACAGAAACTTTACTGGCCCTATTTCCCCACGAGATTTTCACTTGAGGCACCTCCAATATCTACACTTGAGTGGGAATTTGCTCACTGGTGCTTTGAATCCTCAAGTAGGATATCTTCAGAAGTTGAGGACATTGAAGCTGGATGACAACTTTATTGGTGGGAACATTCCATGGATATTGGAAACCTCACTAAGATTCAAGAATTGTCCCTCAGAAACAACCATTTTTCTGGTGGAATCCCACTTTCAGTATTGAACTTGAAGGGATTGCAAGTGTTTGATTTAAAGGAAAATCTGCTTCACAGCAGATTCTAACCGAGACTGGGAGCTTGTCAAATCTCTACTTTGGCCTTGAGCAAGAACAAGCTGACTGGAACATTACCAAGTTGGAGACTCTTAAGTTGGATAAAAATATGCATACTGGTGAATTCCATCTTGGTATTCAACATGAAGGCTCTGAAAAATCTGTTTCTTGGAAAAAATGCATACAAATGAAACAACAATGCCAAGATAGTGCCTCAATGTATTATCTGGACTATCCCTTCAGTCTAGTGGTGTTGTAGGACAGATCCCAGGATGGATTTCTTGACAAGCAAGTCTTGATTACTTGGATTTGAGTAACAACAACAACAACATACCCAGTTGAATCCCACAGTGTGGGGTTTGGGATTTGAGTAACAACAAGCTCAAAGGAAATTTCCCTGCAGCCACTTGGAAGTAGAAGCTGGTTCAAAGAATAATGCATAGACAATGTCTTGTCTCCTCTTCAGTGTCAGTATCTCCAGTTTCACTGCAGAAACATCATCACCCATAGGGAATTAACAAAAGTGAAATAGGATTTAGAGAGCATGACGAGAAAAGTGAACAACGCAATATTAATTCATCTAATCTACTTACATAAAAGAAGCAACGAAAGCAAGCACTTTTGACTAAGTCCTGAATTGATGTCAAGTAAATTCATCCATCGGGAAAGAGGACAGATGGAATTATATACTAAATGTAACATCTCAACATGCTTCTAGTCTGCAACAGGAGAGACAGAGAACGCAGCCACTAACATTATGTTTCTGCATGGTACATCTTTTATGTATCGGTGTATTCCGGAAGAAGTAAGCTTTCCCTCTTTCATATGATTAGAATGCCTTTTTACCAATGCTTGTACATGCTATTTTCCATCTTCATGTCCAATCACCTAATGGCTCAAGATCAATTCACTTAAGGATAGCTTTTAAATTCTGAGCCGAAAATTCTGTTCTACAAAAATTGCACTAAGCGGGCTTTATATACTTGACACTATCTACGCTAATTATTGATGAGAAAGGCAGTTAGTAGTTTTAAATGGCAAGAAAGCTGTTTCTACTTTCTAGAAACCTTCACCAAGAACAGCTTACTCGACAAATGCTTATATTAGTATAAATTACTATAAACTAAAATGTTGTATCGAACGCACTTACATTGTCTCAGAACTTGACTGCATACTGTCATGAGCCAATTAGAAGGCTCACAGTTTCCAGTTCAACTTTATGACCAGCAGAATCTTAGTCATGACAATCAATTTAACTCTTTTCACTCTCTCCATCCCAGATAAAAAAATAACGACCTCATACTCGTTTAGTATAAGCAAAGAAAGTTGACATCAAAATAAACCATGTTTAGCATCAGCAAAGAAAGGCATAACAGAATGTGAAAGGTTAACAATCCGAATAAAAATGCCATGTACAAAGATATTTGAACCAACAGTTGTGACCACAAACTAACTAACTATGGGCACATCAAGTAAACCTTCTCCAAATCAACAATAAAAATCTGAGACAGGAAAACACAAGCATTGCACATTGGCACTGTACTTATCATTGTCCACTCAATTTCCTATCACACCCCATGTCTAACTCAGAAATTAGAAAATTTCTCCCGAAAGCATATTAAATTAGAAATTCTTCGGTGAAGATCGTCATATTCCTATCACATTCCTGATTTAAATTGGTCTTAATCTGTTCAGAAATATAGATGAGGACAAATTAACTTCTCCTTCACCCAAGATATTCAAACTTATAGCAGCTAGATTGCAATAATATATCTAAGTAAATCCGGTAACCTGGATCTATGTTCTCCACATTTTGCCCTTGACCCCTTAATTTAAATTCACAATACCAGAATTAACAAAATCATATCAACAAGAATACATTTTTTGTGCAAGGAGTTGAGTCAAATGTAATGCTGCAAAATTTACCTGGATTCAAACTCCTTGATCTCAACAAGTTCTTTTCCTATGTTATCCATCCATTGAACTCTCTTAGGTCCAACAACAGGACCTTTCCTAATACAGCTTTTAAGACCATTTCCATTTCCATTTCCAGAAGGTTCTAGACTCTCTTCTTTGAGCTCGGATTGTTGATGAGGAAGAGAAACAACATGTTGGGTACTTTGCAATTTCAATGGACCTGGAGTGTAAAGATGAGCAGCAGAGGGTTTACAGAAACAAATAAACGGACAATGGATTTTGCAGAACAAAACCCTCATCAAACTGCTTTCCTTCATCAATAACTCATTTCAAGAATGACAAGTGAAAAAGATCCAAGCTTTGACTTCATAAAGCAATTGAAACCCCCAAATTTTCATATGACAACCAATTAATTATTCTCCCTTGAGCTGACACATGAAATAATGATGTCCCAAATTCCCAACAAAAGTAATAAGTTCATCCAAGTAAAAATACTGAGCAGGAAAAGTAAACAAACTATATTTTCAAGAAAGAAGCTCTGATTGTGAATTCCAAACACCCCTCAGTCAAGAATCATATCATCCAGGAACTCTGCTCCTGCACTTTTTTTTTAACGTGAAAATTCTGATCCTTGAGAATTTATTTTAATGATGAAAAGAAAGGGACATGTCTTGTAGTTATTAGAGAGAGAAAAACAAATGTGCTTCCATCTAATGGTGAAATGACTGTTCTACCCTCTGCTGATTCATTGACGTACAACCAAATTGGAATAGTTAATGGAAGGCCGAAGAGAAGAATTCTATCTGAAGGTTGAGTTAATGTCAGAAGGAACAAAAAGCTTAGCTGGAAGAGAAACTACAAAAAGCTTAGATGAAGTGAAGAAGATGCATACCAATTTTCAAAAGACTCCAAAACGTGGCAACTGTACTCTTCCCAAAGTATTTATAACTAACTAGTATGTACCACACAAACTACTTTCATAAGAATACTGTCATGTCCCTTTTGAAATTGAAAGCTGCTTTCTTCTTTTTTTTTTTTCCTAAAAAATTGTCACCAACCACCTTGAAAGCAGGGGCGAATTTAAAGAGGGTTGAGGGTGTTCCGAAAACCATAGTAAAAAATTATAATGTATTTATAGAGTAAATTTGTGTTTATGTGCATATATTAATTTTTGAACACTCTGAATAAAAATAAAAAGTTTTTTTTCTCGAACCCCCTGAATGAAAATATTGAATCCGTCTGCTTGAAAGAATAATATTTTTCTTATGAATATCCAACAAAAGTGTGATTTATTTATAAAAAATAAAATGACTTAGAAGTTTGGACAAACAAACAAAGGTTTTAAATTTTATTTGGCAAATAAAGAAATGAATAGGGATCTTCAACAAGGAAGATTAGGTCAACAAGACAAGATTGTCCAAAGAAAAGAAGAAAGAATATGCAGACACCAAAGACAATTAATGTGTTGAGTTTTGCTACCTAGTGGTTTGCATGATGGTAACCCCACTTTAAAAGTAAATTTATTTAAAGGTAATAAGATAATGACTTTAAACAATGAGCCTGTTTGAATTGACTTATAAGTTGCTTATAAGTTATTTTCAGTTTTTTTGAGTGTTTGGTCGGCCAGCTTAAAGTTGTTTTGTGCTTAAAATAAGCTCAAAAAAATAATTGAGTCCGTTTGACTTAGCTTATCTAAAGCAGCTTATAAGCTGAAAACAGCTTATAAGCCAAGAAAAATAAGTTAGCCTACCCCAACTTATTTTTTTTAGCTTATAAACTGTTTGCAGCTTATAAGGTGCTTAAAATAAGCCCATCCAAACAGGCTCACCATAAGTCTTCAAATTGGTGCTTCTTTTCTTTTTAATTAGGCAATGCATGGGGTGGGGAACTCAATTGATTTCCAAGGGCTTCTTGCATAATATAGTCTTTTTTTGGTTTCCTTTCTTTTCTTGGTCATATTGACTTCACAGCAAAACTTTCTTTTTTTAAGCCATCGTTATTTTGATCCATTTTTTTGTATTATTTTTTGTTCTTTCTCTTTTGCTTTTGCAATATGGCAATATAACTTTAGAGGTCTAGCTATGTTTATACTTGAGTGTAGATGAATATATATAGGGTTATCAAGGCATTCCAAGTTCAATATGGTGGTTATGCAACCATGTGAAGCTAGAGAACAAATAAGAAAAGAATCTTTTACTTGAAAGGCAAACTTTTTTATAGGGCATAACCTTGAGGTGGTAAGACTTGCTCACCATGCACTGTTACTCACCCAAAACACTAAATTAAGAAACCAAGATAAAAATATAAAAACGAAAAGGCATAATACCTTGGGTCTTTCTAAAGTTGGCACACCGTCCTAATCATCCCCTGTGACGCTCACATGACAAAGAGCGTGGATACACTCTCATTAAAACGTATGAGGGTAAGAAAAAATAAAAAATCAACTTCCGATTGTAGTATTTTTCAACTGTTAATTATCACATAGTCATATACCGTAATTTATTCGTTACTATATATATCTTCTTACTTCTTATTAATATACTACGCATATCTTACTCAACTTTGTAATTTTTTTCATTTTAAGGTGCAATATCTATTTATGTATTTCTATGGAGGGGAAAAAAGAGTTTATGGTTCTCGAGGCCAAAACTTTTCATTGCCTCCATAATTGCTCTCACTTTATTCACTCGGAGGCTCAATAGTTTACCAACACACTTTTTCCTGTGCTGGCAATATTTCAAAATGGGCTACTTGCTACACCTTTGGATTTTTCAGATTCGTTTTCCATGTTTCTTTTTCTCACATCATTTTCATAAAATCAAGATCCATTATTTACCCCTAGTATACTTTTTTCCTCTAAATTTAGATTCATTAATTTGCCATGCATGTTCTAACCGTCTGGGGATCAAATATCATTTTGGTACAAGCTAATGATATTATATTCTCTAATTACACAAATAGTGAATGGATACCACTTCTTCACATAGAAATGCGATGAAGGTGGGGGGCAGTTTAGATAGGACGTGAAATGAAAATAAAGCAACAAAATGATTAAGGGAAGGCCTATAAAGTTGAGAGCTTTAATTTAACGACAGAATTGAAAAAAATTCAATCTTTAGACACCAACTTTTAGAGAAAAAGTTTTAACTTTTACTCCCAAGATTGGGACAAACGCATGGTAATGTATTTGATTGCGGAAGCAAAGTTGCTGTCTTCTTGTCCTACCTCATGCCCTACAACCCCTTCCTTTCTCATATCCACCCAACCCCCCGAAACCTTTTTTTCTTTTCTTTTTAAATGAAAATAGCCATCAATGATATAGTTCCAATATCACGATCATATCACGCTGATTTTAGTTGGGTTTACTTAGATTATATAGTTTTTGCATTATAATTTGGGATGAATAAGCTCTCTATTCTTAGTCACAGGTCTCGGGTTCGAATTTTATGTTATAAAAACATCGTGATGCGTGTACCAAGTAAGAAACAAAAAGTGGTCGTTTGGTTTAAGGTATAACATGGGTTATACCGGTACTAATTTTTATACCACGTTTGGTATAAGGTATAGATTTATCCCGGGATTATTTTATACCTTGTACCAAACGTGGTATAAAAATTAGTGCTGGAATAACTCAACTTATACCTTCATAACCCACTTATACTGGTACTATTTTATACCATCTTTTAGATGGTATAAAATAATACCAACAGATGGTACAATCCCGGGACTATTTTGACCTCAAACCAAACGACCACAAAGAATATAGCCTATGCATCATTTCATGAACGCTCGTGGCAGTAATTATTAGGAAAAGTTCAAAAAGGGAAAAGTAAGAAACAATTAAATTAGTAGTATGTGGTTTCAAAAGTTAAAGAGGAATGTAATTATTGGTTAAAAAATATTTATAACCCTGTGGCCTCAGAGTTAAACTGAATATTTGCTCCTTGCTTTCTTATTAGTTGGTTGGTTGGGGGGTGGGGCTGTTTCATATTTTAAATGTTAAAGCAGTACATCAATTTTTTTTTTTTTTTGTGTGCGCGCATCTTTTTTCTTAATAGTATTATTCTGTTTGTTATTACTATTTTCCCCAATAAGCAGCTGTTAGCGGAAAGGAGCAAGTCAGCACGCTCAAAACTCAAAAATATAAAAAAAGGAATTAATGTACTGTGCTAAAGTATAGATATGGTGTATCCTGTACAAGACTGACCAAGCTAAATAAATAAAACCACTAAATGTATTACGTTACACTTATCAAGTTACAGTTGATTCAACCTTTTAGGTAGAGTACAAATGAAAATATTCTGTTATTAGAACTATAAGGATCACAAAAAATGATGTGATGAACACTTAAATTTTTCATGAAAAAATGATCTATCGCCTTTCTAAGGTAATAAAGGCAACAATCCAGGCTCAAAATTGGCGAATTTTGTGTAATAAGCAACTTTTCATGAAGCTATTGTTGAATATTGAGGACTGGGAAAGCAATAATATATATAGCTGATGCTAGCAGAGTCTGTCAAAAGCATAACTAGCATGTCGATGCCAAGTCCCTGAAAATGAATGTCATCCTTTAAGTGTAGTTGATACAAGATAATGGAACAATAAGCTACGTCGTGCCCACGTAAGCTGTCACGACCCAACCAGAGGCCCATCTCTGAACTCACTGTCAAACCTTGAAGACTTGACCCTCTTCCTCTAACCTCTATCTCCATGGCCCGCACCCTGCCGCTGAGCCTGAGCGGCTACTAACTGGGTCATCAAAAGGATAGCCTGTCTCATCTCCTGGCCTGAGGCATCTGGTGGAGGAACTGGGGGTATTGGAGATGGAGCTGAGGACCCTTCATGCTCCTCTGAGTCGGGTGGGGTGTGAGAGGTCCGAGATGGAATCTCATTCTGAGACTCGCCCTCCTCTGTATCCACAGGCGGTTCCCGCTCAGTCCTTCTTCCTGCTACTGTCTCGCCCTTCTGGGCTACAACTTTTCTCTTCATAGGCATCGCTGAAAACATAATCGCACGGTTAGGAAAAAAAGGAATCTTGGTAATATAGCTCTATCGCACGATCTAAGATGAGAAAGAAAGGTCAATGATTCCTAAATGCCCCGCAGCCTCCTGTTTATAAGTGGCGCGCTTCATACCCATAAACAAGACTCTACTGGACACGACTCGTAGATATACCCTAGGACGAATTGCTCATTAGACCAAATAAATAAAAAAATAAGCTTTGTCGTCCTCATGTAAGCAATCCGTATATGTCCCAGCCCATTTGGTAAGGACCGGTGAATTTTCAGGGCAAACAGAGCCGGTCATCAAATCTCACTAAATCTATGAGGTATTACGCACGACGGGTCTACAAACAAAGGTCTTCGGTATTTGGACCAAATAAATAAAATAATAAGCTTCGCTGTGCTTGTATAAGCAATCTGTATATGTCCCCAGCCCATTTGGTAAGGACCAGTGGATTTCAGGGCAAACAGAGCCGACCATCAGATCTCGCCAAATCTATGAGCTAATACACCCGACGAATCTCCAAACGAGGGTCCTTGGTGTTTGGACCAAATAAAAGAAAAAATAAGCAACGCCGTTCTCGTACAACCAATCCGTATGTGTCCCCAACCCGTTTGGCAAGGACCGCTGGATTTTCAGGGCAAACAGAGCCGATCATCAAATCTCGCCAAATCTATGAGGTAATACACACGACGGGGCTACAAATAAGGATCCTCGATATTTGGACAAAATAAATAAAAAAATAAGCTTCGCCATGCTCGTGTAAGCAATCCGTACATGTCCCCGGCCCATTTGGTAAGGACCGGTGGATTTTTAGGGCAACCCTAGCTAGCTATCAGATCTCGCCAAATCTATGAGCTAATACACACGACGGCTCTCCAGACGAGGGTCCTCGGTGTTTGGACCAAATAAATGAAAAATAAGCTACGCCGTTCTCGTACGACCAATCTGCATATGTCCCCAGCCCGTTTGGTAAGGACCAGTGAATTTTCAGGGCAAATGGAGCTGGTCATCAAATCTTGCCAAATCTATGAGGTAATACACACGCCGGGTCTACAAATAAGGGTCCTCGATATTTGGACAAAATAAATAAAAAAATAACCTTCGCCTTGCTCGTGTAAGCAATCAGTAAATGTCCCTAGCCCATTTGGTAAGGACTGGTGGATTTTCAGGGCAAACAGAGCCGACCATCAAATCTCGCCAAATCTATGAGGTAATACACCCGACGGGTCTACAAATAAGGGTCCTCGATATTTGGACCAAATAAATAAAAAAATAAGCTTCGCCGTGCTTGTGTAAGCAATCCATACATGTCCCCAGCCCCTTTTGTAAGGAACAGTGGATTTATCAGGCAAACCGAGCCAGTTATCAGATCTCGCCAAATCTATGAGCTAATACATACGACGACTCTCCAAATGAGGGTCCTCCGTGTTTGGATCAAATAAATGAAAAATTAAGCTTTGTCGTGCTCGTGTAAGCAATCCGTATATGTCCCCAGCCCATTTGGTAAGGACTGGTTGATTTTCAGGGCAAACAGAGCCGGGCAACAAATCTCACCAAATCTATGAGCTAATACACACGACGGGTCTCCAAACAAGAGTCCTCGATTTTTGGACCAAATAAATAAATAAAAAAGCTACGCCTTACTTGTGTAAGCAATCTGTATATGTCCCCAGCCCATTTGGTAAGGACCGGTGGAATTTCAAGGCAAACAGAGCCGGTCATCAGATCTTGTCAAATCTGTGAGCTAATACACACGACGGGTCTCCAAACGAGGGTCCTCGGTGTTTGGACCAAATAAATAAAAAAATAAGCTACGTTGTTCTCGTACAACCAATCCGTATATGTCCCCAGCCCGTTTGGTAATGACCGGTGGATTTTCAGGGCAAACACAACTGGTCATCAAATCTCGCCAAATCTATAAGGTAATACACACGACGGGTCTACAAAGAAGGGTCTTCGGTATTTGGACCAAATAAATAAAAAAAATAAGTTACGCCTTGCTTGTGTAAGAAATCCATACATGTCCATAGCCCATTTGGTAATGACCGGTGGACTTTTAGGGCAGACAGAGCCGGTCATCAGATCTCGCCAAATCTATGAGCTAATACACATGACGGGTCTCCAAACAAGTGTCCTCGGTGTTTGGTCCAAATAAATAAAAAATAAGCTATACCTTGCTTGTGTAAGCAATCTGTATATGTCTCCAGCCCATTTGGTAAAGACCGTTGGAATTTCAAGGCAAACAGAGCCGGTCATCAGATCTCGTCAAATCTATGAGCTAATACACACGACGGGTCTCCAAACGAGTGTCCTCGGTGTTTGGACCAAATAAATGAAAAAAATAAGCTACACCATTCTTGTACAACCAATCCATATATGTCCCCAGACCGTTTGGTAATGACCGGTGGATCTTCAGGGCAAATAGAGCCGGTCATCAAATCTCGCCAAATCTATGAGGTAATACACACGACGGGTCTACAAATAAGGGTCTTCGGTATTTGGACCAAATAAATAAAAAAATAAGCTTCGCCGTGCTCGTGTAAGTAATCCGTATATGTCCCCAGCCCATTTGATAAGGACCGATAAATTTTCAGGGCAAATAGAGCCGGTCATAAAATCTCGTCAAATCTATGAGGTAATACACATGACGGGTCTACAAACAAGGGTCTTCGGTATTTGGAAAAAATAAATAGAAAAATAAGCTTAGCCGTGCTCGTGTAAGCAATCTGTACATGTCCCCAGCCCATTTGGTAAGGACCGATGGACTTTCAGGGCAGACAGAGCCGGTCATCAGATCTCGCCAAATCTATGAGCTAATACACACGACGGGTCTCCAAACGAGGATCCTCGATGTTTGGATCAAATAAGTGAAAAAATAAGCTACGCATTCTCGGACAACCAATCCCTATATGTCCCCCGCCCGTTTGGTAAGGACCGGTGGATTTTCAGGGCAAATAGAGCCGGTCATCAAATCTCGCCAAATCTATGAGGTAAATACCCACCGAAAGTGCCAAAAATCATGAATTTGAGTTTTTGGCTCATAAATGCAAAATGAAGCGAGTTAAAAAATAACGAAATCATGGGCATCCATCACCAACCTATTTGTGACGGATAGGTCGATTTTTAGGGCATTCATACATCGACGACTGGATTGAAAAAAACCCGTGTTCTAATACCCTCCGAAAGTGCCAAAAATCATGAATTTGGGTTTCTGGCTCATAAATGCAAAATGAAGCGAGTTCAAAAATAACGAAGTCATGGACATCCATCACCAGCCTGTTTGTGATGGAAATGTCGATTTTTATTGCATTCATACTCCGACGATCGGATTCCAAATAACCCGTGCGCTAATACCCACCGAAAGTGCCAAAAATCATGAATTTGGGTTTCTGGCTCATAAATGCAAAATGAAGCGAGTTCAATAATAACGAAGTCATGGGTATTCATGACCAGCCTGTTTGTGATGGACATGTCAATTTTTAGGGCATTCACACAACGACGACAGGATTCCAAATAACTCGTGTGCTAATACACACCGAAAGTGCAAAAAATCCTGAATTTGGGTTTGTGGCTCATATATGCAAAATGAAGCGAGTTCAACAATAACGAAGTCATGGGTATTCATCACCAGACTGTTTGTGATGGACATGTCAATTTTTAGGGCATTCATACACTGACGACTGGATTGAAAAAAACTCGTATGCTAATACCCACCGAAAGTGCCAAAAATCATGAATTTGGATTTCTGGCTCATAAATGCAAAATGAAGCTAGTTAAAAAATAACGAAGTCATGGGCATCCATCACCAACCTATTTTTGATGTACATGTAGATTTTTAGGGCATTTATACTCCAACGATAGGATTCCAAATAACCCGTGTGCTAATACCCACCAAAAGTGCCAAAAATCATGAATTTGGGTTTCTGGCTCATAAATGCAAAATGAAGCGAGTTCAACAATAACGAAGTCATGGGTATCCATCACCAGTCTGTTTGTGATGGACATGTCGATTTTTAGGGCATTCATACTCCGACGACAGGATTCCAAATAACCCGTGTGCTAATACCCAGCGAAAGTGCCAAAAATTCTGAATTTGGGTTCCTGGCTCATAAAAGCAAAATGAAGCGAGTTCAACAATAACGAAGTCATGGGCATCCATCCCCAAACTGTTTGTGAC
Source organism: Lycium barbarum (assembly GCF_019175385.1). Lineage (NCBI taxonomy): Eukaryota > Viridiplantae > Streptophyta > Magnoliopsida > Solanales > Solanaceae > Lycium > Lycium barbarum. The sequence goes on along the minus strand of NC_083338.1, from coordinate 64,004 downwards.
AGACAGGTCAATTTTTTGGGCATTCTTACACCGAAAATAGGATTCCAAATAACCCGTGTGCTAATACCCATCGAAAGTGCCAAAAATCATTAATTTGGGTTTCTCGCTAATAAATGAAAAATGAGGCGAGTTCAACAATAACGAAGTCATGGGCATCCATCACCAAACTGTTTATGACAAACAGGTCAATGTTTTGGGCATTCATACGCCGACGACAGCATTCCAAATAACCCGTGTGCTGATACCCACCGAAAGTACCAAAAATCATGAATTTAGGTTTCTGCCTCATAAATGCAAAATGAAGCGAGTTAAAAAATAACGAAGTCATGGGCATCCATAACCAACCTGTTTGTGACAGACAGGTCGATTTTTAGGGCATTCATACACCGACGACTGGATTGAAAAAAACCCGTGTTCTAATACCCTCCGAAAGTGCCAAAAATCATGAATTTGGGTTTCTGGCTCATAAATGCAAAATGAAGCGAGTTAAAAAATAACGAAGTCATGGGCATCCATCACCAGCCTGTTTGTGATGGAAATGTCGATTTTTAGGGCATTCATACTCCGACGAGCGGATTCCAAATAACCCGTGTGCTAATACCCACCAAAAGTGCCAAAAATTATGAATTTGGGTTTCTGGCTCATAAATGCACAATGAAGTGAGTTCAAAAATAATGAAGTCATGGGCATCCATCACCGAATTGTTTCTGTCAGACAGGTCAATTTTTTGGGCATACATACACCGGTAATAGGATTCCAAATAACCCGTGTGCTAATACCCACCAAAAGTGCCAAAAAGCATGAATTTGGGTTTCTGGCTCATAAATGCAAAATGAAGCGAGTTCAAAAATAACGAAGTCATGGGCATCCATCACCAACCTGTTTGTGATGGACAGGTCAATTTTTAGGGCACCGACGACTAGATTGAAAAAAACCCGTGTTCTAATACCCACCGAAAGTGCCAAAAATCATGAATTTGGGTTTCTGGCTCATTAATGCAAAATGAAGCGAGTTCAAAAATAACCAAGTCGTGGGCATCCATCACCAGCCTATTTTTGATGGAAATGTCGATTTTTAGGGCATTCATACACCGACGACTGGATTGAAAAAAACCCGTGTGCTTAATACCCACCCACCGAAAGTGCCAAAAATCCCGAATTTGGGTTTCTGGCTTATAAATACAAAATGAAGCGAGTTCAAATATAACGAAGTCATGGGCATCCATCAACATCCTGTTTGTGATGGACATGTCGATTTTTAGGGCATTCATACTCCGCCGATAGGATTCCAAATAACTCGTGTGCTAATACCCACCGAAAGTGCCAAAAATCATGAATTTGGGTTTCTGGCTCATAAATGCAAAATGAAGCGCGTTCAAAAATAATGAAGTCATGGGCATCCATCACCAACCTGTTTGTGTTGGACAGGTCGATTTTTAGGGCATTTATACTCCGACGACAGGATTCCAAATAACCCGTGTGCTAATACCCACCAAAAGTGCCAAAAATCATGAATTTGGGTTTCTGGCTCATAAATGCAAAATGAAGCGAGTTCAAAAATAACGAAGTCATGGGCATCCATCACCATCCTATTTGTGATAGACATGTCAATTTTTAGTGCGTTCATACTCCGCCAACAGGATTCCAAACAACCCGCGTGCTAATACCCACCAAAAGTGCCAAAAATCATGAATTTGGGTTTCTGGCTCATAAATGCAGAATGAAGCGAGTTCAACAATAACGAAGTTATGGGTATCTATCACCAGCCTGTTTGTGATAGACATGTCGATTTTTATCGCATTCATACTCCGACGACAGGATTCCAAATAACCCGTGTGCTAATACCCACCGAAAGTGCCAAAAATCATAAATTTGGGTTTCTAGCTCATAAATTCAAAATGATGCGAGTTCAGCAATAACGAAGTCATGGGCATCCATCAACAAACTGTTTGTGACAGACAGGTCAATTTTTTGGGCATTCATACACTGACAACAGGATTCGTAATAACCCGTGTGCTAATACCCACCGAAAGTGCCAAAAATCATGAATTTGGGTTTCTGGCTCAAAAATGCAAAATGAAGCGAGTTCAACAATAACGAAGTCATGGGCATCCATGACCAAACTGTTTGTGTCAGATAGGTCAATTATTTGGGCATTCATACACCGACGACAGGATTCCAGATAACCCGTGTGCTAATACCCACCGAAAGTGCCAAAAATCATGAATTTGAGTTTCTGGCTCATAAATGCAAAATGAAGCGAGTTCAACAATAACGAAGTCATGGGTATTCATCACCAGCCTGTTTGTGATGGACATGTCGATTTTTAGGGCTTCATACTCCGACGACAGGATTCCAAATAACCCGTGTGCTAATACCCACCGAAAGTGCCAAAAATCATAAATTTGGGTTTCTGGCTCATAAATGCAAAATGAAGCGAGTTCAAAAATAACGAAGTCATGGGAATCCATCACCAGCCTGTTTGTGATGGAAATATCGATTTTTAGGGCATTCATACTCCGACGATCGGATTCCAAATAACCCGTGTGCTAATACCCACCGAAAGTGCCAAAAATTATGAATTTGGGTTTCTGGCTCATAAATGCAAAATGAAGCGAGTTTAAAAATAATGAAGTCATGGGCATCCATCATCAACCTGTTTGTGATGTACAGGTCGATATTTAGGGCATTCATACACCGACGACAGGATTCCAAATAACCCGTGTGCTAATACCCACCGAAAGTGTCAAAAATCATGAATTTGAGTTTCTGGCTCATAAATGCAAAATGAAGCGAGTTCAACAATAACGAAGTCATGGGTATCCATCACCAACCTGTTTGTGATGGACAGGTCGATTTTTAGGGCATTCATACACCGACGACAGGATTCCAAATAACCCGTGTGCTAAAACCCACTGAAAGTGCCAAAAATCATAAATTTGGGTTTGTGGCTCATAAATTCAAAATGAAGCGAGTTCAGCAATAACGAAGTCATGGGCGTCCATCACCAAACTGTTTGTGATAGACAAGTCAATTTGTTGGGCATTCATACACTGACAACAGGATTCCTAATAACCCGTGTGCTAATAATACCCACCGAAAGTGCAAAAAATCATGAATTTGGGTTTCTGTCTCAAAAATGCAAAACGAAGCGAGTTCAACAATAACGAAGTCATGGGCATCCATCACCGAACTATTTGTGTCAGACAGATCAATTTTTTGGGCATTCATACACCGATAATAGGATTCCAAATAACCCGTGTGCTAATACCCACCGAAAGTGCAAAAAATCATGAATTTGGGTTTTTGGCTCATAAATGCAAAATGAAGTGAGTTCAAAAATAACGAAGTCATGGGCATCCATCACCAACCTGTTTGTGATGGACAGGTCAATTTTTAGGGCACCGACGACTGGATTGAAAAAAACCCGTGTTCTAATACCCATCGAAAGTGCCAAAAATCACGAATTTGGGTTTCTGACTCATAAATGCAAAATGAAGTTAGTTCAAAAAACATTAAGTCATGGGCATCCATCACCAACCTGTTTTTGATGGACAGGTCGATTTTTAGGGCATTCATACACCGACGACTGGATTGAAAAAAACCTGTGTGCTTAATACCCACCGAAAGTGCCAAAAATCACGAATTTGGGTTTCTGGCTCATAAATACAAAATGAAGCGAGTTCAAAAATAACGAAGTCATGGGCATGCATCAACATCCTGTTTGTGATGGACATGTCGATTTTTATGGCATTCATACTCCGCCGATACGATTCCAAATAATCCGTGTGCTAATACCCACCGAAAGTGCCAAAAATCATGAATTTGGGTTTCTGGTTCATAAATGCAAGATGAAGCGAGTTAAAAAATAACGAAGTCAGGGGCATCCATGACCAAACTGTTTGTGTCAGATAGGTCAATTTTTTGGGCATTCATACACCGACAACAGGATTCGTAATAACTCGTGTGCTAATACCCACCAAAAGTGCCAAAAATCATGAATTTGGGTTTCTGGCTCAAAAATGCAAAATGAAGCGAGTTCAACAATAACGAAGTCATGGGCATCCATGACCAAACTGTTTGTGTCATATAGGTCAATTATTTGGGCATTCATACACCGATAATAGGATTCTAAATAACTCGTATGCTAATACCCACCGAAAGTGTCAAAAATCATAAATTTGGGCTTGTAGGTCATAAATGCAAAATGAAGCGAGTTCAACAATAATGAAGTCATGGGTATCTATCACCAACCTGTTTGTGATGGAATGTCGATTTTTATCGCATTCATACTCCGACGACAGGATTCCAAATAACCCGTGTGCTAATACACACCGAAAGTGCCAAAAATCATGAATTTGGGTTTCTGGCTCATAAATGCAAAATGAAGAGAGTTCAACAATAACGAAGTCATGGGCATCCATCACCAAACTGTTTGTGACAAACAGGTCAATTTTTTGGGAATTCATACACCGACAACAGGATTCCAAATAACCCGTGTGCTAATACCCACCGAAAGTGCCAAAAATCATGAATTTGGGTTTTTGGCTCATAAATGCAAAATGAAGCGAGTTCAAAAATAACGAAATCATGCGCATCCATCACCAACCTGTTTGTGACGGATAGGTCGATTTTTAGGGCATTCATACATCGACGACTGGATTGAAAAAAACCCGTGTTCTAATACCCTCCGAAAGTGCCAAAAAATCATGAATTTGGGTTTGTGGCTCATAAATGCAATATGAAGCGAGTTCAACAATAACGAAGTCATGGGTATTCATCACCAGACTGTTTGTGATGGACATGTCGATTTTTAGGGCATTCACACTCCGACGACAGGATTCCAATAACTCGTGTGCTAATACCCACCGAAAGTGCAAAAAATCATGAATTTGGGTTTGTGGCTCATAAATGCAATATGAAGCGAGTTCAACAATAACGAAGTCATGGGTATTCATCACCAGCCTGTTTGTGATGGACATGTCAGATTTTTAGGGCATTCACACTCCGACGACAGGATTCCAAATAACTCGTGTGCTAATACCCACCGAAAGTGCAAAAAATCATGAATTTGGGTTTGTGGCTCATAAATGCAATATGAAGCGAGTTCAACAATAACGAAGTCATGGGTATTCATCACCAGCCTGTTTGTGATGGACATGTCGATTTTTAGGCATTCACACTCCGACAACAGGATTCCAAATAACTCGTGTGCTAATACCCACCGAAAGTGCAAAAATCATGAATTTGGGTTTGTGGCTCATAAATGCAATATGAAGCGAGTTCAACAATAACGAAGTCATGGGTATTCATCACCAGACTGTTTGTGATGGACATGTCGATTTTTAGGGCATTCACACTCGACGACAGGATTCCAAATAACCCGTGTGCTAATACCCACCGAAAGTGCAAAAAATCATGAATTTGGGTTTGTGGCTCATAAATGCAAAATGAAGCGAGTTCAACAATAACGAAGTCATGGGTATTCATCCCCAGACTGTTTGTGATGGACATGTCGAATTTTTAGGGCATTCACACTCCGACGACAGGATTCCAAATAACTCGTGTGCTAATACCCACCGAAAGTGCAAAAAATCATGAATTTGGGTTTGTGGCTCATAAATGCAATATGAAGCGAGTTCAACAATAACGAAGTCATGGGTATTCATCACCAGCCTGTTTGTGATGGACATGTCGATTTTTAGGGCATTCACACTCCGACGACAGGATTCCAAATAACTCGTGTGCTAATACCCACCGAAAGTGCAAAAAATCATGAATTTGGGTTTGTGGCTCATAAATGCACAATGAAGCGAGTTCAACAATAACGAAGTCATGGGTATTCATCACCAGCCTGTTTGTGATGGACATGTCATTTTTAGGGCATTCACACTCCGACGGACAGGATTCCAAATAACTCGTGTGCTAATACCCACCGAAAGTGCAAAAAATCATGAATTTGGGTTTCTGGCTCATAAATGCAAAATGAAGCGAGTTCAACAATAACGAAGTCATGGGTATTCATCATCAGCCTGTTTGTGATGGACATGTCGATTTTTAGGACATTCACACTCTGACGACAGGATTCCAAATAACTCGTGTGCTAATACCCACCGAAAGTGCAAAAAATCATGAATTTGGGTTTGTGGCTCATAAATGCAAATATGAAGCGAGTTCAACAATAACGAAGTCATGGGTATTCATCACCAGCCTGTTTGTGATGGACATGTCGATTTTTAGGGCATTCACACTCCGACGACAGGATTCCAAATAACTCGTGTGCTAATACCCACCGAAAGTGCAAAAAATCATGAATTTGGGTTTGTGGCTCATAAATGCAAAATGAAGCGAGTTCAACAATAACGAAGTCATGGGTATTCATCATCAGCCTGTTTGTGATGGACATGTCGATTTTTAGGACATTCACACTCCGACGACAGGATTCCAAATAACTCGTGTGCTAATACCCACCGAAAGTGCAAAAAATCATGAATTTGGGTTTGTGGCTCATAAATGCACAATGAAGCGAGTTCAACAATAACGAAGTCATGGGTATTCATCACCAGACTGTTTGTGATGGACATGTTGATTTTTAGGGCATTCACACTCCGACGACAGGATTCCAAATAACTCGTGTGCTAATACCCACCGAAAGTGCAAAAAATCATGAATTTGGGTTTGTGGCTCATAAATGCAATATGAAGCGAGTTCAACAATAACGAAGTCATGGGTATTCATCATCCAGCCTGTTTGTGATGGACATGTCAATTTTTAGGGCATTCACACTCCGACGACAGGATTCCAAATAACTCGTGTGCTAATACCCACCGAAAGTGCAAAAAATCATGAATTTGGGTTTGTGGCTCATAAATGCAATATGAAGCGAGTTCAACAATAACGAAGTCATGGGTATTCATCATCCAGCCTGTTTGTGATGGACATGTCAATTTTTAGGGCATTCACACTCCGACGACAGGATTCCAAATAACTCGTGTGCTAATACCCACCGAAAGTGCAAAAAATCATGAATTTGGGTTTGTGGCTCATAAATGCAATATGAAGCGAGTTCAACAATAACGAAGTCATGGGTATTCATCACCAGACTGTTTGTGATGGACATGTCGATTTTTAGGGCATTCACACTCCGACGACAGGATTCCAAATAACTCGTGTGCTAATACCCACCGAAAGTGCAAAAAATCATGAATTTGGGTTTGTGGCTCATAAATGCAATATGAAGCGAGTTCAACAATAACGAAGTCATGGGTATTCATCACCAGCCTGTTTGTGATGGACATGTCGATTTTTAGGGCATTCACACTCCGACGACAGGATTCCAAATAACTCGTGTGCTAATACCCACCGAAAGTGCAAAAAATCATGAATTTGGGTTTGTGGCTCATAAATGCAATATGAAGCGAGTTCAACAATAACGAAGTCATGGGTATTCATCACCAGACTGTTTGTGATGGACATGTCGATTTTTAGGGCATTCACACTCCGACGGCAGGATTCCAAATAACTCGTGTGCTAATACCCACCGAAAGTGCAAAAAATCATGAATTTGGGTTTGTGGCTCATAAATGCAATATGAAGCGAGTTCAACAATAACGAAGTCATGGGTATTCATCATCAGCCTGTTTGTGATGGACATGTCGATTTTTAGGGCATTCACACTCCGACGACAGGATTCCAAATAACTCGTGTGCTAATACCCACCGAAAGTGCAAAAAATCATGAATTTGGGTTTGTGGCTCATAAATGCAAAATGAAGCGAGTTCAACAATAACGAAGTCATGGGTATTCATCACCAGACTGTTTGTGATGGACATGTCGATTTTTAGGGCATTCACACTCCGACGGACAGGATTCCAAATAACTCGTGTGCTAATACCCACCGAAAGTGCAAAAAATCATGAATTTGGGTTTGTGGCTCATAAATGTAATATGAAGCGAGTTCAACAATAACGAAGTCATGGGGATTCATCACCATCCTGTTTGTGATGGACATCTTGATTTTTAGGGCATTCACACTCCGACGACAGGATTCCTAATAACTCGTGTGCTAATACCCACCGAAAGTGAAAAAAATCATGAATTTCGGTTTTTGGCTCATAAATGCAAAATGAAGCGAGTTCAACAATAACGACGTCATGGGTATTCATCCCCAGACTGTTTGTGATGGACATGTTGATTTTTAGGGCATTCACACTCCGACGACAGGATTCCAAATAACTCGTGTGCTAATACCCACCGAAAGTGCAAAAAATCATGAATTTGGGTTTGTGGCTCATAAATGCAATATGAAGCGAGTTCAACAATAACGAAGTCATGGGTATTCATCACCAGACTGTTTGTGATGGACATGTCGATTTTTAGGGCATTCACACTCCGACGGCAGGATTCCAAATAACTCGTGTGCTAATACCCACTGAAAGTGCAAAAAATCATGAGTTTGAGTTTGTGGCTCATAAATGCAATATGAAGCGAGTTCAACAATAACGAAGTCATGGGTATTCATCATCAGCCTGTTTGTGATGGACATGTCAATTTTTAGGGCATTCACACTCCGACGACAGGATTCCAAATAACTCGTGTGCTAATACCCACCGAAAGTGCAAAAAATCATGAATTTGGGTTTGTGGCTCATAAATGCAAAATGAAGCGAGTTCAACAATAACGAAGTCATGGGTATTCATCACCAGACTGTTTGTGATGGACATGTCAATTTTTAGGGCATTCACACTCCGACGGCAGGATTCCAAATAACTCGTGTGCTAATACCCACCGAAAGTGCAAAAAATCATGAATTTGGGTTTGTGGCTCATAAATGCAATATGAAGCGAGTTCAACAATAACGAAGTCATGGGTATTCATCACCATACTGTTTGTGATGGACATGCCGATTTTTAGGGCATTCGCACTCTGACGACAGGATTCCACATAACTCGTGTGCTAATACCCACCGAAAGTGCAAAAAATCATGAATTTGGGTTTGTGGCTCATAAATGCAATATGAAGCGAGTTCAACAATAACGAAGTCATGGGTATTCATCACCAGACTGTTTGTGATGGACATGTCGATTTTTAGGGCATTCACACTCTGACGGCAGGATTCCAAATAACTCGTGTGCTAATACCCACCGAAAGTGCAAAAAATCATGAATTTGGGTTTGTGGCTCATAAATGCAATACGAAGCGAGTTCAGCAATAACGAAGTCATGGGTATTCATCACCAGACTGTTTGTGATGGACATGTAGATTTTTACGGCATTCAGACTCCGACGACAGGATTCCAAATAACCCGTGTGCTAATACTCACTGAAAGTGGAAAAATTCATGAATTTGGGTTTCTGGATCAAAAATGCAAAAAGAAGCGAGTTCAACAATAACGAAGTCATGGGTATTCATCACCAGCCTGTTTGTGATGGACATGACCATTTTTTAGGGCATTCCCACGCCGACGGCAGGATTCCCAATAACACATGTGCATTACCCACAAAAAGTGCAAAAAATCATAACATTGGGTTTCTGGCTCATAAATGCAAAATGAAGCGAGTTCAACAATAATGAAGATATGGGTATTCATCTCCAGTCTGTTTGTGATGGACATGTCAATTTTTTGGGCATTCGCAATCCGACGACAGGATTCCAAATAACTCATGTGCATTCCCACCGAAAATGGAAAAAATCATGAATTTTGATTTGTGGCTCATATATGAAATATGAAGCGAGTTCAACAATAACGAAGTTATCAGTATTCATCACCAGCCTGTTTGTGATGGACATGTCGATTTTTAGGGCATTCACACTCCGACGACAGGATTCCAAATAACTCGTGTGCTAATACCAACAGAAAGTGCAAAAAATCATGAATTTGGATTTGTGGCTCATATATGCAAAATGAAGCGAGTTCAACAATAACGAAGTCATATGTATTCATCATCAGCCTGTTTGTGATGGACATGTCGATTTTTAGGGCATTCACACTCCGACGACAGGATTCCAAATAACTCGTGTGCTAATACCCACCGAAAGTGCAAAAAATCATGAATTTGGGTTTGTGGCTCATATATGCAAAATGAAGCGAGTTCAACAATAACGAAGTCATGGGTATTCATCACCAGACTGTTTGTGATGGACATGTCGATTTTTAGGGCATTCACACTCCGACGGCAGGATTCCAAATAACTCGTGTGCTAATACCCACCGAAAGTGCAAAAAATCATGAATTTGGGTTTGTGGCTCATAAATGCAATATGAAGCGAGTTCAACAATAACGAAGTCATGGGTATTCATCACCAAACTGTTTGTGATGGACATGTTGATTTTTAGGGCATTCGCACTCTGACGACAGGATTCCCAATAACACATGTGCTAATACCCACCGAAAGTGGAAAAAATCATGAATTTGGGTTTGTGGCTCATATATTCAAAATGAAGCGAGTTCAACAATAACGAAGTCATGGGTATTCATCACCAGACTGTTTGTGATGAACATGTCGATTTTTAGGGTATTCACACTCCGACGGTAGGATTCCAAATAACTCGTGTGCTAATACCCACCGAAAGTGCAAAAAATCATGAATTTGGGTTTGTGGCTCATAAATGCAATATGAAGCGAGTTCAACAATAACGAAGTCATGGGTATTTATTACCAGCCTGTTATTGATGGACATGTTGATTTTTAGGGCATTCGCACTCTGACGACAGGATTCCCAATAACACATGTGCTAATACCCACCGAAAGTGCAAAAAATCATGAATTTGGGTTTGTGGCTCATAAATGCAATATGAATCGAGTTCAACAATAACGAAGTCATGGGTATTCATCACCAGACTGTTTGTGATGGACATGTCGATTTTTAGGGCATTCACACTCCGACGACAGGATTCCAAATAACTCGTGTGCTAATACCCACCGAAAGTGCAAAAAATCATGAATTTGGGTTTGTGGCTCATAAATGCAATATGAAGCGAGTTCAACAATAACGAAGTCATGGGTATTCATCACCAGACTGTTTGTGATGGACATGTCTATTTTTAGGGCATTCACACTCCGACGACAGGATTCCAAATAACTCGTGTGCTAATACCCACCGAAAGTGCAAAAAATCATGAATTTGGGTTTGTGGCTCATAAATGCAATATGAAGCGAGTTCAACAATAACGAAGTCATGGGTATTCATCACCAGCCTGTTTGTGATGGACATGTCAATTTTTAGGGCATTCACACTCCGACGACAGGATTCCAAATAACTCGTGTGCTAATACCCACCGAAAGTGCAAAAAATCATGAATTTGGGTTTGTGGCTCATAAATGCAATATGAAGCGAGTTCAACAATAACGAAGTCATGGGTATTCATCACCAGACTGTTTGTGATGGACATGTCAATTTTTAGGGCATTCACACTCCGACGACAGGATTCCAAATAACTCGTGTGCTAATACCCACCGAAAGTGCAAAAAATCATGAATTTGGGTTTGTGGCTCATAAATGCAATATGAAGCGAGTTCAACAATAACGAAGTCATGGGTATTCATCACCAGACTGTTTGTGATGGACATGTCGATTTTTAGGGCATTCACACTCCGACGACAGGATTCCAAATAACTCGTGTGCTAATACCCACCGAAAGTGCAAAAAATCATGAATTTGGGTTTGTGGCTCATAAATGCAATATGAAGCGAGTTCAACAATAACGAAGTCATGGGTATTCATCACCAGACTGTTTGTGATGGACATGTCGATTTTTAGGGCATTCACACTCCGACGACAGGATTCCAAATAACTCGTGTGCTAATACCCACCGAAAGTGCAAAAAATCATGAATTTGGGTTTGTGGCTCATAAATGCAATATGAAGCGAGTTCAACAATAACGAAGTCATGGGTATTCATCACCAGCCTGTTTGTGATGGACATGTCAGATTTTTAGGGCATTCACACTCCGACGACAGGATTCCAAATAACTCGTGTGCTAATACCCACCGAAAGTGCAAAAAATCATGAATTTGGGTTTGTGGCTCATAAATGCAATATGAAGCGAGTTCAACAATAACGAAGTCATGGGTATTCATCACCAGACTGTTTGTGATGGACATGTCGATTTTTAGGGCATTCACACTCCGACGGCAGGATTCCAAATAACTCGTGTGCTAATACCCACCGAAAGTGCAAAAAATCATGAATTTGGGTTTGTGGCTCATAAATGCAATATGAAGCGAGTTCAACAATAACGAAGTCATGGGTATTCATCACCAGACTGTTTGTGATGGACATGTCGATTTTTAGGGCATTCACACTCCGACGACAGGATTCCAAATAACTCGTGTGCTAATACCCACCGAAAGTGCAAAAAATCATGAATTTGGGTTTGTGGCTCATAAATGCAATATGAAGCGAGTTCAACAATAACGAAGTCATGGGTATTCATCACCAGCCTGTTTGTGATGGACATGTCGATTTTTAGGGCATTCACACTCCGACGACAGGATTCCAAATAACTCGTGTGCTAATACCCACCGAAAGTGCAAAAAATCATGAATTTGGGTTTGTGGCTCATAAATGCAATATGAAGCGAGTTCAACAATAACGAAGTCATGGGTATTCATCATCCAGCCTGTTTGTGATGGACATGTCGATTTTTAGGGCATTCACACTCCGACGACAGGATTCCAAATAACTCGTGTGCTAATACCCACCGAAAGTGCAAAAAATCATGAATTTGGGTTTGTGGCTCATAAATGCAATATGAAGCGAGTTCAACAATAACGAAGTCATGGGTATTCATCACCAGACTGTTTGTGATGGACATGTCGATTTTTAGGGCATTCACACTCCGACGACAGGATTCCAAATAACTCGTGTGCTAATACCCACCGAAAGTGCAAAAAATCATGAATTTGGGTTTGTGGCTCATATATGCAAAATGAAGCGAGTTCAACAATAACGAAGTCATGGGTATTCATCACCAGACTGTTTGTGATGGACATGTCGATTTTTAGGGCATTCACACTCCGACGACAGGATTCCAAATAACTCGTGTGCTAATACCCACCGAAAGTGCAAAAAATCATGAATTTGGGTTTGTGGCTCATAAATGCAATATGAAGCGAGTTCAACAATAACGAAGTCATGGGTATTCATCACCAGACTGTTTGTGATGGACATGTCGATTTTTAGGGCATTCACACTCCGACGGCAGGATTCCAAATAACTCGTGTGCTAATACCCACCGAAAGTGCAAAAAATCATGAATTTGGGTTTGTGGCTCATAAATGCAATATGAAGCGAGTTCAACAATAACGAAGTCATGGGTATTCATCATCAGCCTGTTTGTGATGGACATGTCAATTTTTAGGGCATTCACACTCCGACGACAGGATTCCAAATAAATCGTGTGTAATACCCACCGAAAGTCCAAAAAATCCTGAATTTGGGTTTGTGGCTCATATATGCAAAATGAAGCGAGTTCAACAATAACGAAGTCATGGGTATTCATCACCAGACTGTTTGTGATGGAAATGTAAATTTTTACGGCATTCACACTCCGACGGCAGGATTCCACATAACTCGTGTGTTAATACCCACCGAAAGTGCAAACAATCATGAATTTGGGTTTGTGGCTCATAAATGCAATATGAATCGAGTTCAACAATAACGAAGTCATGGGTATTCATCACCAAACTGTTTGTGATGGACATGTTGATTTTTAGGGCATTCGCACTCTGACGACAGGATTCCCAATAACACATGTGCTAATACCCACCGAAAGTGGAAAAAATCATGAATTTGGGTTTGTGGCTCATATATTCAAAATGAAGCGAGTTCAACAATAACGAAGTCATGGGTATTCATCACCAGACTGTTTGTGATGGACATGTCGATTTTTAGGGCATTCACACTCCGACGGCAGGATTCCAAATAACTCGTGTGCTAATACCCACCGAAAGTGCAAAAAATCATGAATTTGGGTTTGTGGCTCATAAATGCAATATGAAGCGAGTTCAACAATAACGAAGTCATGGGTATTCATCACCAGACTGTTTGTGATGGACATGTAGATTTTTAGGGCATTCAGACTCCGACGACAGGATTCCAAATAACTCGTGTGCTAATACCCACCGAAAGTGCAAAAAATCATGAATTTGGGTTTGTGGCTCATAAATGCAATATGAAGCGAGTTCAACAATAACGAAGTCATGGGTATTCATCACCAGCCTGTTTGTGATGGACATGTCGATTTTTAGGGCATTCACACTCCGACGACAGGATTCCAAATAACTCGTGTGCTAATACCCACCGAAAGTGCAAAAAATCATGAATTTGGGTTTGTGGCTCATTAATGTAATATGAAGCGAGTTCAACAATAACGAAGTCATGGGTATTCATCACCAGACTGTTTGTGATGGACATGTCGATTTTTAGGGCATTCACACTCCGACGACAGGATTCCAAATAACTCGTGTGCTAATACCCACCGAAAGTGCAAAAAATCATGAATTTGGGTTTGTGGCTCATAAATGCAATATGAAGCGAGTTCAACAATAACGAAGTCATGGGTATTCATCACCAGACTGTTTGTGATGGACATGTCGATTTTTAGGGCATTCACACTCCGACGACAGGATTCCAAATAACTCGTGTGCTAATACCAACAGAAAGTGCAAAAAATCATGAATTTGGATTTGTGGCTCATATATGCAAAATGAAGCGAGTTCAACAATAACGAAGTCATATGTATTCATCATCAGCCTGTTTGTGATGGACATGTCGATTTTTAGGGCATTCACACTCCGACGACAGGATTCCAAATAACTCGTGTGCTAATACCCACCGAAAGTGCAAAAAATCATGAATTTGGGTTTGTGGCTCATAATGTAATATGAAGCGAGTTCAACAATAACGAAGGCATGGGTATTCATCACCAGACTGTTTGTGATGGACATGTCGATTTTTAGGGCATTCACACTCCGACGACAGGATTCCAAATAACTCGCGTGCTAATACCCACCGAAAGTGCAAAAAATCATGAATTTGGGTTTGTGGCTCATAAATGCAATATGAAGCGAGTTCAACAATAACGAAGTCATGGGTATTCATCACCAAACTGTTTGTGATGGACATGTTGATTTTTAGGGCATTCGCACTCTGACGACAGGATTCCCAATAACACATGTGCTAATACCCACCGAAAGTGGAAAAAATCATGAATTTGGGTTTGTGGCTCATATATTCAGAATGAAGCGAGTTCAACAATAACGAAGTCATGGGTATTCACCACCAGACTGTTTGTGATGGACATGTCGATTTTAGGGCATTCACACTCCGACGGCAGGATTCCAAATAACTCGTGTGCTAATACCCACCGAAAGTGCAAAAAATCATGAATTTGGGTTTGTGGCTCATAAATGCAATATGAAGCGAGTTCAACAATAACGAAGTCATGGGTATTCATCACCAGACTGTTTGTGATGGACATGTCAATTTTTAGGGCATTCACACTCCGACGACAGGATTCCACATAACTCGTGTGCTAATACCCACCGAAAGTGCAAAAAATCATGAATTTGGGTTTGTGGCTCATAAATGCAATATGAATCGAGTTCAACAATAACGAAGTCATGGGTATTCATCACCAGACTGTTTGTGATGGACATGTCGATTTTTAGGGCATTCACACTCCGACGGCAGGATTCCAAATAACTCGTGTGCTAATACCCACCGAAAGTGCAAAAAATCATGAATTTGGGTTTGTGGCTCATAAATGCAATATGAATCGAGTTCAACAATAACGAAGTCATGGGTATTCATCACCAGACTGTTTCTGATGGACATGTCGATTTTTAGGGTATTCACACTCCGACGGCAGGATTCCAAATAACTTCTGTGCTAATACCCACCGAAAGTGCAAAAAATCATGAATTTGGGTTTGTGGCTCATAAATGCAATATGAAGCGAGTTCAACAATAACGAAGTCATGGGTATTCATCATCAGCCTGTTTGTGACGGACATGTCAATTTTTAGGGCATTCACACTCCGACGACAGGATTCCAAATAACTTGTGTGCTAATACCCACCGAAAGTGCAAAAAATCATGAATTTGGGTTTGTGGCTCATAAATGCAATATGAAGCGAGTTCAACAATAACGAAGTCATGGGTATTTATCAGCAGCCTGTTATTGATGGACATGTTTATTTTTAGGGCATTCGCACTCTGACGACAGGATTCCAAATAACTCGTGTGCTAATACCCACCGAAAGTGCAAAAAATCATGAATTTGGGTTTGTGGCTCATAAATGCAATATGAAGCGAGTTCAACAATAACGAAGTCATGGGTATTCATCACCAGACTGTTTGTGATGGACATGTCGATTTTTAGGGCATTCACACTCCGACGGCAGGATTCCAAATAACTCGTGTGCTAATACCCACCGAAAGTGCAAAAAATCATGAATTTGGGTTTGTGGCTCATAAATGCAATACGAAGCGAGTTCAACAATAACGAAGTGATGGGTATTCATCACCAGACTGTTTGTGATGGACATGTCAATTTTTAGGGCATTCACACTCCGACGACAGGATTCCACATAACTCGTGTGCTAATACCCACCGAAAGTGCAAAAAATCATGAATTTGGGTTTGTGGCTCATAAATGCAATATGAAGCGAGTTCAACAATAACGAAGTCATGGGTATTTATCACCAGCCTGTTATTGATGGACATGTTGATTTTTAGGGCATTCACACTCTGACGACAGGATTCCCAATAACACATGTGCTAATACCCACCGAAAGTGCAAAAAATCATGAATTTGGGTTTGTGGCTCATATATGCAAAATGAAGCGAGTTCAACAATAACGAAGTCATGGGTATTCATCACCAGACTGTTTGTGATGGACATGTCGATTTTTAGGGCATTCACACTCCGACGGACAGGATTCCAAATAACTCGTGTGCTAATACCCACCGAAAGTGCAAAAAATCATGAATTTGGGTTTGTGGCTCATAAATGCAATATGAAGCGAGTTCAACAATAACGAAGTCATGGGTATTCATCACCAGACTGTTTGTGATGGACATGTAGATTTTTAGGGCATTCAGCACTCCGACGACAGGATTCCAAATAACTCGTGTGCTAATACCCACCGAAAGTGCAAAAAATCATGAATTTGGGTTTGTGGCTCATAAATGCAAATATGAAGCGAGTTCAACAATAACGAAGTCATGGGTATTCATCACCAGCCTGTTTGTGATGGACATGTCGATTTTTAGGGCATTCACACTCCGACGGCAGGATTCCAAATAACTCGTGTGCTAATACCCACCGAAAGTGCAAAAAATCATGAATTTGGGTTTGTGGCTCATAAATGCAATATGAAGCGAGTTCAACAATAACGAAGTCATGGGTATTCATCACCAGACTGTTTGTGATGGACATGTCGATTTTTAGGGCATTCGCACTCCGACGACAGGATTCCAAATAACTCGTGTGCTAATACCCACCGAAAGTGCAAAAAATCATGAATTTGGGTTTGTGGCTCATATATGCAATATGAAGCGAGTTCAACAATAACGAAGTCATGGGTATTCATCACCAGCCTGTTTGTGATGGACATGTCGATTTTTAGGGCATTCACACTCCGACGACAGGATTCCAAATAACTCGTGTGCTAATACCCACCGAAAGTGCAAAAAATCATGAGTTTGAGTTTGTGGCTCATAAATGCAATATGAAGCGAGTTCAACAATAACGAAGTCATGGGTATTCATCATCAGCCTGTTTGTGATGGACATGTCGATTTTTAGGGCATTCACACTCCGACGACAGGATTCCAAATAACTCGTGTGCTAATACCCACCGAAAGTGCAAAAAATCATGAATTTGGGTTTGTGGCTCATAAATGCAATATGAAGCGAGTTCAACAATAACGAAGTCATGGGTATTCATCACCAGACTGTTTGTGATGGACATGTCGATTTTTAGGGCATTCACACTCCGACGACAGGATTCCAAATAACTCGTGTGCTAATACCCACCGAAAGTGCAAAAAATCATGAATTTGGGTTTGTGGCTCATAAATGCAATATGAAGCGAGTTCAACAATAACGAAGTCATGGGTATTCATCACCAGACTGTTATTGATGGACATGTTGATTTTTAGGGCATTCGCACTCTGACGACAGGATTCCCAATAACACATGTGCTAATACCCACCGAAAGTGCAAAAAATCATGAATTTGGGTTTGTGGCTCATAAATGCAATATGAAGCGAGTTCAACAATAACGAAGTCATGGGTATTCATCACCAGACTGTTTGTGATGGACATGTCGAATTTTAGGGCATTCACACTCCGACGACAGGATTCCAAATAACTCGTGTGCTAATACCCACCGAAAGTGCAAAAAATCATGAATTTGGGTTTGTGGCTCATAAATGCAATATGAAGCGAGTTCAACAATAACGAAGTCATGGGTATTCATCACCAGACTGTTTGTGATGGACATGTCAATTTTTAGGGCATTCACACTCCGACGACAGGATTCCACATAACTCGTGTGCTAATACCCACCGAAAGTGCAAAAAATCATGAATTTGGGTTTGTGGCTCATAAATGCAATATGAATCGAGTTCAACAATAACGAAGTCATGGGTATTCATCACCAGACTGTTTGTGATGGACATGTCGATTTTTAGGGCATTCACACTCTGACGACAGGATTCCAAATAACTCGTGTGCTAATACCCACCGAAAGTGCAAAAAATCATGAATTTGGGTTTGTGGCTCATATATGCAAAATGAAGCGAGTTCAACAATAACGAAGTCATGGGTATTCATCACCAGACTGTTTGTGATGGACATGTCGATTTTTAGGGCATTCACACTCTGACGGCAGGATTCCAAATAACTCGTGTGCTAATACCCACCGAAAGTGCAAAAAATCATGAATTTGGGTTTGTGGCTCATAAATGCAATACGAAGCGAGTTCAGCAATAACGAAGTCATGGGTATTCATCACCAGACTGTTTGTGATGGACATGTAGATTTTTAGGGCATTCAGACTCCGACGACAGGATTCCAAATAACCCGTGTGCTAATACCCACTGAAAGTGGCAAAAAATCATGAATTTGGGTTTGTGGCTCATAAATGCAAAATGAAGCGAGTTCAACAATAACGAAGTCATGGGTATTCATCACCAGCCTGTTTGTGATGGACATGTCCATTTTTAGGGCATTCACACTCCGACGGCAGGATTCCAAATAACTCGTGTGCTAATACCCACCGAAAGTGCAAAAAATCATGAATTTGGGTTTGTGGCTCATAAATGCAATATGAAGCGAGTTCAACAATAACGAAGTCATGGGTATTCATCACTAGCCTGTTTGTGATGGACATGTCAATTTTTAGGGCATTCGCACTCCGACGACAGGATTCCAAATAACTCGTGTGCTAATACCCACCGAAACTGCAAAAAATCATGAATTTGGGTTTGTGGCTCATAAATGTAATATGAAGCGAGTTCAAAAATAACGAAGTCATAGGTATTCATCCCCAGCCTGTTTGTGATGGACATGTCGATTTTTAGGGCATTCACACTCCGACGACAGGATTCCAAATAACTCGTGTGCTAATACCCACCGAAAGTGCAAAAAATCATGAATTTGGGTTTGTGGCTCATAAATGCAATATGAAGCGAGTTCAACAATAACGAAGTCATGGGTATTCATCACCAGACTGTTTGTGATGGACATGTCGATTTTTAGGGCATTCACACTCCGACGACAGGATTCCAAATAACTCGTGTGCTAATACCCACCGAAAGTGCAAAAAATCATGAATTTGGGTTTGTGGCTCATAAATGCAATATGAAGCGAGTTCAACAATAACGAAGTCATGGGTATTCATCACCAGCCTGTTTGTGATGGACATGTCGATTTTTAGGGCATTCACACTCCGACGACAGGATTCCAAATAACTCGTGTGCTAATACCCACCGAAAGTGCAAAAAATCATGAATTTGGGTTTGTGGCTCATAAATGCAATATGAAGCGAGTTCAACAATAACGAAGTCATGGGTATTCATCATCCAGCCTGTTTGTGATGGACATGTCGATTTTTAGGACATTCACACTCTGACGACAGGATTCCAAATAACTCGTGTGCTAATACCCACCGAAAGTGCAAAAAATCATGAATTTGGGTTTGTGGCTCATAAATGCAATATGAAGCGAGTTCAACAATAACGAAGTCATGGGTATTCATCACCAGACTGTTTGTGATGGACATGTCGATTTTTAGGGCATTCACACTCCGACGACAGGATTCCAAATAACTCGTGTGCTAATACCCACCGAAAGTGCAAAAAATCATGAATTTGGGTTTGTGGCTCATAAATGCAATATGAAGCGAGTTCAACAATAACGAAGTCATGGGTATTCATCACCAGCCTGTTTGTGATGGACATGTCGATTTTTAGGGCATTCACACTCCGACGACAGGATTCCAAATAACTCGTGTGCTAATACCCACCGAAAGTGCAAAAAATCATGAATTTGGGTTTGTGGCTCATAAATGCAATATGAAGCGAGTTCAACAATAACGAAGTCATGGGTATTCATCACCAGCCTGTTTGTGATGGACATGTCGATTTTTAGGGCATTCACACTCCGACGACAGGATTCCAAATAACTCGTGTGCTAATACCCACCGAAAGTGCAAAAAATCATGAATTTGGGTTTGTGGCTCATAAATGCAATATGAAGCGAGTTCAACAATAACGAAGTCATGGGTATTCATCACCAGACTGTTTGTGATGGACATGTCGATTTTTAGGGCATTCACACTCCGACGACAGGATTCCAAATAACTCGTGTGCTAATACCCACCGAAAGTGCAAAAAATCATGAATTTGGGTTTGTGGCTCATAAATGCAATATGAAGCGAGTTCAACAATAACGAAGTCATGGGTATTCATCACCAGCCTGTTTGTGATGGACATGTCGATTTTTAGGGCATTCACACTCCGACGACAGGATTCCAAATAACTCGTGTGCTAATACCCACCGAAAGTGCAAAAAATCATGAATTTGGGTTTGTGGCTCATAAATGCAATATGAAGCGAGTTCAACAATAACGAAGTCATGGGTATTCATCACCAGCCTGTTTGTGATGGACATGTCGATTTTTAGGGCATTCACACTCCGACGACAGGATTCCAAATAACTCGTGTGCTAATACCCACCGAAAGTGCAAAAAATCATGAATTTGGGTTTGTGGCTCATAAATGCAATATGAAGCGAGTTCAACAATAACGAAGTCATGGGTATTCATCACCAGACTGTTTGTGATGGACATGTCGATTTTTAGGGCATTCACACTCCGACGACAGGATTCCAAATAACTCGTGTGCTAATACCCACCGAAAGTGCAAAAAATCATGAATTTGGGTTTGTGGCTCATAAATGCAATATGAAGCGAGTTCAACAATAACGAAGTCATGGGTATTCATCACCAGCCTGTTTGTGATGGACATGTCGATTTTTAGGGCATTCACACTCCGACGACAGGATTCCAAATAACTCGTGTGCTAATACCCACCGAAAGTGCAAAAAATCATGAATTTGGGTTTGTGGCTCATAAATGCAATATGAAGCGAGTTCAACAATAACGAAGTCATGGGTATTCATCACCAGACTGTTTGTGATGGACATGTCGATTTTTAGGGCATTCACACTCCGACGACAGGATTCCAAATAACTCGTGTGCTAATACCCACCGAAAGTGCAAAAAATCATGAATTTGGGTTTGTGGCTCATAAATGCAATATGAAGCGAGTTCAACAATAACGAAGTCATGGGTATTCATCACCAGACTGTTTGTGATGGACATGTCAATTTTTAGGGCATTCACACTCCGACGGCAGGATTCCACATAACTCGTGTGCTAATACCCACCGAAAGTGCAAAAAATCATGAATTTGGGTTTGTGGCTCATAAATGCAATATGAATCGAGTTCAACAATAACGAAGTCATGGGTATTCATCACCAGACTGTTTGTGATGGACATGTCGATTTTTAGGGCATTCACACTCCGACGACAGGATTCCAAATAACTCGTGTGCTAATACCCACCGAAAGTGCAAAAAATCATGAATTTGGGTTTGTGGCTCATAAATGCAATATGAAGCGAGTTCAACAATAACGAAGTCATGGGTATTCATCACCAGACTGTTTGTGATGGACATGTCGATTTTTAGGGCATTCACACTCCGACGGCAGGATTCCAAATAACTCGTGTGCTAATACCCACCGAAAGTGCAAAAAATCATGAATTTGGGTTTGTGGCTCATAAATGCAATATGAAGCGAGTTCAACAATAACGAAGTCATGGGTATTCATCACCAGACTGTTTGTGATGGACATGTCGATTTTTAGGGCATTCAGCACTCTGACGACAGGATTCCAAATAACTCGTGTGCTAATACCCACCGAAAGTGCAAAAAATCATGAATTTGGGTTTGTGGCTCATAAATGCAATATGAAGCGAGTTCAACAATAACGAAGTCATGGGTATTCATCACCAGACTGTTTGTGATGGACATGTCGATTTTTAGGGCATTCACACTCCGACGGCAGGATTCCAAATAACTCGTGTGCTAATACCCACCGAAAGTGCAAAAAATCATGAATTTGGGTTTGTGGCTCATAAATGCAATATGAAGCGAGTTCAACAATAACGAAGTCATGGGTATTCATCACCAGCCTGTTATTGATGGACATGTTGATTTTTAGGGCATTCAGCACTCTGACGACAGGATTCCAATAACTCGTGTGCTAATACCCACCGAAAGTGCAAAAAATCATGAATTTGGGTTTGTGGCTCATAAATGCAATATGAAGCGAGTTCAACAATAACGAAGTCATGGGTATTCATCACCAGACTGTTTGTGATGGACATGTCAATTTTTAGGGCATTCACACTCCGACGACAGGATTCCAAATAACTCGTGTGCTAATACCCACCGAAAGTGCAAAAAATCATGAATTTGGGTTTGTGGCTCATAAATGCAATATGAAGCGAGTTCAACAATAACGAAGTCATGGGTATTTATCACCAGCCTGTTATGTGATGGACATGTTGATTTTTAGGGCATTCAGCACTCTGACGACAGGATTCCCAATAACACATGTGCTAATACCCACCGAAAGTGCAAAAAATCATGAATTTGGGTTTGTGGCTCATAAATGCAATATGAAGCGAGTTCAACAATAACGAAGTCATGGGTATTCATCACCAGACTGTTTGTGATGGACATGTCAATTTTTAGGGCATTCACACTCCGACGGCAGGATTCCAAATAACTCGTGTGCTAATACCCACCGAAAGTGCGAAAAATCATGAATTTGGGTTTGTGGCTCATAAATGCTATATGAATCGAGTTCAACAATAACGAAGTCATGGGTATTTATCACCAGCCTGTTATTGATGGACATGTTGATTTTTAGGGCATTCGCACTCTGACGACAGGATTCCAAATAACTCGTGTGCTAATACCCACCGAAAGTGCAAAAAATCCTGAATTTGGGTTTGTGGCTCATAAATGCAATACGAAGCGAGTTCAACAATAACGAAGTCATGGGTATTCATCATCAGCCTGTTTGTGACGGACATGTCAATTTTTAGGGCATTCACACTCCGACGACAGGATTCCAAATAACTCGTGTGCTAATACCCACCGAAAGTGCAAAAAATCATGAATTTGGGTTTGTGGCTCATAAATGCAATATGAAGCGAGTTCAACAATAACGAAGTCATGGGTATTCATCACCAGCCTGTTATTGATGGACATGTTGATTTTTAGGGCATTCGCACTCTGACGACAGGATTCCCAATAACACATGTGCTAATACCCACCGAAAGTGCAAAAAATCATGAATTTGGGTTTGTGGCTCATAAATGCAATATGAAGCGAGTTCAACAATAACGAAGTCATGGGTATTCATCACCAGACTGTTTGTGATGGACATGTCGATTTTTAGGGCATTCACACTCCGACGACAGGATTCCAAATAACTCGTGTGCTAATACCCACCGAAAGTGCAAAAAATCATGAATTTGGGTTTGTGGCTCATAAATGCAATATGAAGCGAGTTCAACAATAACGAAGTCATGGGTATTCATCACCAGCCTGTTTGTGATGGACATGTCAATTTTTAGGGCATTCACACTCCGACGACAGGATTCCAAATAACTCGTGTGCTAATACCCACCGAAAGTGCAAAAAATCATGAATTTGGGTTTGTGGCTCATAAATGCAATATGAAGCGAGTTCAACAATAACGAAGTCATGGGTATTCATCACCATACTGTTTGTGATGGACATGTCGATTTTTAGGGCATTCACACTCCGACGACAGGATTCCACATAACTCGTGTGCTAATACCCACCGAAAGTGCAAAAAATCATGAATTTGGGTTTGTGGCTCATAAATGCAATATGAAGCGAGTTCAACAATAACGAAGTCATGGGTATTCATCACCAGACTGTTTGTGATGGACATGTCGATTTTTAGGGCATTCACACTCCGACGGCAGGATTCCAAATAACTCGTGTGCTAATACCCACCGAAAGTGCAAAAAATCATGAATTTGGGTTTGTGGCTCATAAATGCAATATGAAGCGAGTTCAACAATAACGAAGTCATGGGTATTCATCACCAGACTGTTTGTGATGGACATGTCGATTTTTAGGGCATTCACACTCCGACGACAGGATTCCAAATAACTCGTGTGCTAATACCCACCGAAAGTGCAAAAAATCATGAATTTGGGTTTGTGGCTCATAAATGCAATATGAAGCGAGTTCAACAATAACGAAGTCATGGGTATTCATCATCAGCCTGTTTGTGATGGACATGTCAATTTTTAGGGCATTCACACTCCGACGACAGGATTCCAAATAACTCGTGTGCTAATACCCACCGAAAGTGCAAAAAATCATGAATTTGGGTTTGTGGCTCATAAATGCAATATGAAGCGAGTTCAACAATAACGAAGTCATGGGTATTCATCACCAGACTGTTTGTGATGGACATGTCGATTTTTAGGGCATTCACACTCCGACGGCAGGATTCCAAATAACTCGTGTGCTAATACCCACCGAAAGTGCAAAAAATCATGAATTTGGGTTTGTGGCTCATAAATGCAATATGAAGCGAGTTCAACAATAACGAAGTCATGGGTATTCATCACCAGACTGTTTCTGATGGACATGTCGATTTTTAGGGTATTCACACTCCGACGGCAGGATTCCAAATAACTTCTGTGCTAATACCCACCGAAAGTGCAAAAAATCATGAATTTGGGTTTGTGGCTCATAAATGCAATATGAAGCGAGTTCAACAATAACGAAGTCATGGGTATTCATCATCAGCCTATTTGTGACGGACATGTCAATTTTTAGGGCATTCACACTCCGACGACAGGATTCCAAATAACTTGTGTGCTGATACCCACCGAAAGTGCAAAAAATCATGAATTTGGGTTTGTGGCTCATAAATGCAATACGAAGCGAGTTCAACAATAACGAAGTCATGGGTATTCATCATCAGCCTGTTTGTGACGGATATGTCAATTTTTAGGGCATTCACACTCCGACGACAGGATTCCAAATAAATCATGTGCTAATACCCACCGAAAGTCCAAAAAATCCTGAATTTGGGTTTGTGGCTCATATATGCAAAATGAAGCGAGTTCAAGAATAACGAAGTCATGGGTATTTATCACCAGCATGTTATTGATGGACTTGTTTATTTTTAGGGCATTCGCACTCTGACGACAGGGTTCCCAATAACACATGTGCTAACACCCACCGAAAGAGGAAAAAATCAAGAATTTGGGTTTGTGCCTCATATATTCAGAATGAAGCGAGTTCAACAATAACGAAGTCATGGGTATTCATCACCAGACTGTTTGTGATGGACATGTCGATTTTAGGGCATTCACACTCCGACGGCAGGATTCTAAATAACTCGTGTGCTAATACCCACCGAAAGTGGAAAAAATCATGAATTTGGGTTTGTGGCTCATAAATGAAATACGAAGCGAGTTCAACAATAACGAAGTGATGGGTATTCATCACCAGACTGTTTGTGATGGACATGTCAATTTTTAGGGCATTCACACTCCGACGGCAGGATTCCACATAACTCGTGTGCTAATATCCACCGAAAGTGCAAAAAATCATGAATTTGGGTTTGTGGCTCATAAATGCAATATGAATCGAGTTCAACAATAACGAAGTCATGGGTATTCATCACCAGACTGTTTGTGATGGACATGTCGATTTTTAGGGCATTCACACTCCGACGGCAGGATTCCAAATAACTCGTGTGCTAATACCCACCGAAAGTGCAAAAAATCATGAATTTGGGTTTGTGGCTCATAAATGCAATATGAATCGAGTTCAACAATAACGAAGTCATGGGTATTCATCACCAGACTGTTTGTGATGGACATGTCGATTTTTAGGGCATTCACACTCCGACGACAGGATTCCAAATAACTTGTGTGCTAATACCCACCGAAAGTGCAAAAAATCATGAATTTGGGTTTGTGGCTCATAAATGCAATATGAAGCGAGTTCAACAATAACGAAGTCATGGGTATTCATCATCAGCCTGTTTGTGATGGACATGTCAATTTTTAGGGCATTCACACTCCGACGACAGGATTCCAAATAACTCGTGTGCTAATACCCACCGAAAGTGCAAAAAATCATGAATTTGGGTTTGTGGCTCATAAATGCAATATGAAGCGAGTTCAACAATAACGAAGTCATGGGTATTCATCACCAGCCTGTTATGTGATGGACATGTTATTTTTAGGGCATTCGCACTCTGACGACAGGATTCCAAATAACTCGTGTGCTAATACCCACCGAAAGTGCAAAAAATCATTAATTTGGGTTTCTGGCTCATAAATGCAAAATGAATCGAGTTCAACAATAACGAAGTCATGGGTATTCATCACCAGACTGTTTGTGATGGACATGTCAATTTTTAGGGCATTCACACTCCGACGACAGGATTCCAAATAACTCGTGTGCTAATACCCACCGAAAGTGCAAAAAATCATGAATTTGGGTTTGTGGCTCATAAATGCAATATGAAGCGAGTTCAACAATAACGAAGTCATGGGTATTCATCACCAGACTGTTTGTGATGGACATGTCAATTTTTAGGGCATTCACACTCCGACGACAGGATTCCAAATAACTCGTGTGCTAATACCCACCGAAAGTGCAAAAAATCATGAATTTGGGTTTGTGGCTCATAAATGCAATATGAAGCGAGTTCAACAATAACGAAGTCATGGGTATTCATCACCAGCCTGTTTGTGATGGACATGTCGATTTTTAGGGCATTCACACTCCGACGACAGGATTCCAAATAACTCGTGTGCTAATACCCACCGAAAGTGCAAAAAATCATGAATTTGGGTTTGTGGCTCATAAATGCAATATGAAGCGAGTTCAACAATAACGAAGTCATGGGTATTCATCACCAGCCTGTTTGTGATGGACATGTCAATTTTTAGGGCATTCACACTCCGACGACAGGATTCCAAATAACTCGTGTGCTAATACCCACCGAAAGTGCAAAAAATCATGAATTTGGGTTTGTGGCTCATAAATGCAATATGAAGCGAGTTCAACAATAACGAAGTCATGGGTATTCATCACCAGCCTGTTATTGATGGACATGTTGATTTTTAGGGCATTCGCACTCTGACGACAGGATTCCCAATAACACAGTGTGCTAATACCCACCGAAAGTGCAAAAAATCATGAATTTGGGTTTGTGGCTCATAATATGCAATATGAAGCGAGTTCAACAATAACGAAGTCATGGGTATTCATCACCAGACTGTTTGTGATGGACATGTCGATTTTTAGGGCATTCACACTCCGACGACAGGATTCCAAATAACTCGTGTGCTAATACCCACCGAAAGTGCAAAAAATCATGAATTTGGGTTTGTGGCTCATAAATGCAATATGAAGCGAGTTCAACAATAACGAAGTCATGGGTATTCATCACCAGACTGTTTGTGATGGACATGTCAATTTTTAGGGCATTCACACTCCGACGACAGGATTCCAAATAACTCGTGTGCTAATACCCACCGAAAGTGCAAAAAATCATGAATTTGGGTTTGTGGCTCATAAATGCAATATGAAGCGAGTTCAACAATAACGAAGTCATGGGTATTCATCACCAGACTGTTTGTGATGGACATGTCGATTTTTAGGGCATTCACACTCCGACGACAGGATTCCAAATAACTCGTGTGCTAATACCCACCGAAAGTGCAAAAAATCATGAATTTGGGTTTGTGGCTCATAAATGCAATATGAAGCGAGTTCAACAATAACGAAGTCATGGGTATTCATCACCAGACTGTTTGTGATGGACATGTCGATTTTTAGGGCATTCACACTCCGACGGCAGGATTCCAAATAACTCGTGTGCTAATACCCACCGAAAGTGCAAAAAATCATGAATTTGGGTTTGTGGCTCATAAATGCAATATGAAGCGAGTTCAACAATAACGAAGTCATGGGTATTCATCACCAGCCTGTTTGTGATGGACATGTCGATTTTTAGGGCATTCACACTCCGACGACAGGATTCCAAATAACTCGTGTGCTAATACCCACCGAAAGTGCAAAAAATCATGAATTTGGGTTTGTGGCTCATAAATGCAATATGAAGCGAGTTCAACAATAACGAAGTCATGGGTATTCATCACCAGCCTGTTTGTGATGGACATGTCGATTTTTAGGGCATTCACACTCCGACGACAGGATTCCAAATAACTCGTGTGCTAATACCCACCGAAAGTGCAAAAAATCATGAATTTGGGTTTGTGGCTCATAAATGTAATATGAAGCGAGTTCAACAATAACGAAGTCATGGGTATTCATCACCAGCCTGTTATGTGATGGACATGTTAATTTTTAGGGCATTCGCACTCTGACGACAGGATTCCAATAACTCATGTGCTAATACCCACCGAAAGTCCAAAAAATCATGAATTTGGGTTTGTGGCTCATATATGCAAAATGAAGCGAGTTCAACAATAACGAAGTCATGGGTATTCATCACCAGACTGTTTGTGATGGACATGTCGATTTTTAGGGCATTCACACTCCGCCGGAAGGATTCCAAATAACTCGTGTGCTAATACCCACCGAAAGTGCAAAAAATCATGAATTTGGGTTTGTGGCTCATAAATGCAATACGAAGCGAGTTCAACAATAACGAAGTCATGGGTATTCATCACCAGACTGTTTGTGATGGACATGTCAATTTTTAGGGCATTCACACTCCGACGACAGGATTCCACATAACTCGTGTGCTAATACCCACCGAAAGTGCAAAAAATCATGAATTTGGGTTTGTGGCTCATAAATGCAATATGAATCGAGTTCAACAATAACGAAGTCATGGGTATTCATCACCAGACTGTTTGTGATGGACATGTCGATTTTTAGGGCATTCACACTCCGACGGCAGGATTCCAAATAACTCGTGTGCTAATACCCACCGAAAGTGCAAAAAATCATGAATTTGGGTTTGTGGCTCATAAATGCAATATGAAGCGAGTTCAACAATAACGAAGTCATGGGTATTCATCACCAGACTGTTTGTGATGGACATGTCGATTTTTAGGGCATTCACACTCCGACGACAGGATTCCAAATAACTCGTGTGCTAATACCCACCGAAAGTGCAAAAAATCATGAATTTGGGTTTGTGGCTCATAAATGCAATATGAAGCGAGTTCAACAATAACGAAGTCATGGGTATTCATCACCAGACTGTTTGTGATGGACATGTCGATTTTTAGGGCATTCACACTCCGACGACAGGATTCCAAATAACTCGTGTGCTAATACCCACCGAAAGTGCAAAAAATCATGAATTTGGGTTTGTGGCTCATAAATGCAATATGAAGCGAGTTCAACAATAACGAAGTCATGGGTATTCATCACCAGCCTGTTTGTGATGGACATGTCAATTTTTAGGGCATTCACACTCCGACGACAGGATTCCAAATAACTCGTGTGCTAATACCCACCGAAAGTGCAAAAAATCATGAATTTGGGTTTGTGGCTCATAAATGCAATATGAAGCGAGTTCAACAATAACGAAGTCATGGGTATTCATCACCAGACTGTTTGTGATGGACATGTCGATTTTTAGGGCATTCACACTCCGACGGCAGGATTCCAAATAACTCGTGTGCTAATACCCACCGAAAGTGCAAAAAATCATGAATTTGGGTTTGTGGCTCATAAATGCAATATGAAGCGAGTTCAACAATAACGAAGTCATGGGTATTCATCACCAGACTGTTTGTGATGGACATGTCGATTTTTAGGGCATTCACACTCCGACGACAGGATTCCAAATAACTCGTGTGCTAATACCCACCGAAAGTGCAAAAAATCATGAATTTGGGTTTGTGGCTCATAAATGCAATATGAAGCGAGTTCAACAATAACGAAGTCATGGGTATTCATCACCAGCCTGTTTGTGATGGACATGTCGATTTTTAGGGCATTCACACTCCGACGACAGGATTCCAAATAACTCGTGTGCTAATACCCACCGAAAGTGCAAAAAATCATGAATTTGGGTTTGTGGCTCATAAATGCAATATGAAGCGAGTTCAACAATAACGAAGTCATGGGTATTCATCACCAGACTGTTTGTGATGGACATGTCGATTTTTAGGGCATTCACACTCCGACGGCAGGATTCCAAATAACTCGTGTGCTAATACCCACCGAAAGTGCAAAAAATCATGAATTTGGGTTTGTGGCTCATAAATGCAATATGAAGCGAGTTCAACAATAACGAAGTCATGGGTATTCATCACCAGCCTGTTTGTGATGGACATGTCGATTTTTAGGGCATTCACACTCCGACGACAGGATTCCAAATAACTCGTGTGCTAATACCCACCGAAAGTGCAAAAAATCATGAATTTGGGTTTGTGGCTCATAAATGCAATATGAAGCGAGTTCAACAATAACGAAGTCATGGGTATTCATCACCAGACTGTTTGTGATGGACATGTCGATTTTTAGGGCATTCACACTCCGACGACAGGATTCCAAATAACTCGTGTGCTAATACCCACCGAAAGTGCAAAAAATCATGAATTTGGGTTTGTGGCTCATAAATGCAATATGAAGCGAGTTCAACAATAACGAAGTCATGGGTATTCATCACCAGACTGTTTGTGATGGACATGTCGATTTTTAGGGCATTCACACTCCGACGACAGGATTCCAAATAACTCGTGTGCTAATACCCACCGAAAGTGCAAAAAATCATGAATTTGGGTTTGTGGCTCATAAATGCAATATGAAGCGAGTTCAACAATAACGAAGTCATGGGTATTCATCACCAGCCTGTTTGTGATGGACATGTCAATTTTTAGGGCATTCACACTCCGACGACAGGATTCCAAATAACTCGTGTGCTAATACCCACCGAAAGTGCAAAAAATCATGAATTTGGGTTTGTGGCTCATAAATGCAATATGAAGCGAGTTCAACAATAACGAAGTCATGGGTATTCATCACCAGACTGTTTGTGATGGACATGTCGATTTTTAGGGCATTCACACTCCGACGACAGGATTCCAAATAACTCGTGTGCTAATACCCACCGAAAGTGCAAAAAATCATGAATTTGGGTTTGTGGCTCATAAATGCAATATGAAGCGAGTTCAACAATAACGAAGTCATGGGTATTCATCACCAGACTGTTTGTGATGGACATGTCGATTTTTAGGGCATTCACACTCCGACGACAGGATTCCAAATAACTCGTGTGCTAATACCCACCGAAAGTGCAAAAAATCATGAATTTGGGTTTGTGGCTCATAAATGCAATATGAAGCGAGTTCAACAATAACGAAGTCATGGGTATTCATCACCAGCCTGTTTGTGATGGACATGTCGATTTTTAGGGCATTCACACTCCGACGACAGGATTCCAAATAACTCGTGTGCTAATACCCACCGAAAGTGCAAAAAATCATGAATTTGGGTTTGTGGCTCATAAATGCAATATGAAGCGAGTTCAACAATAACGAAGTCATGGGTATTCATCCCCAGACTGTTTGTGATGGACATGTTGATTTTTAGGGCATTCACACTCCGACGACAGGATTCCAAATAACTCGTGTGCTAATACCCACCGAAAGTGCAAAAAATCATGAATTTGGGTTTGTGGCTCATAAATGCAATATGAAGCGAGTTCAACAATAACGAAGTCATGGGTATTCATCACCAGACTGTTTGTGATGGACATGTCGATTTTTAGGGCATTCACACTCCGACGACAGGATTCCAAATAACTCGTGTGCTAATACCCACCGAAAGTGCAAAAAATCATGAATTTGGGTTTGTGGCTCATAAATGCAATATGAAGCGAGTTCAACAATAACGAAGTCATGGGTATTCATCACCAGCCTGTTTGTGATGGACATGTCAATTTTTAGGGCATTCACACTCCGACGACAGGATTCCAAATAACTCGTGTGCTAATACCCACCGAAAGTGCAAAAAATCATGAATTTGGGTTTGTGGCTCATAAATGCAATATGAAGCGAGTTCAACAATAACGAAGTCATGGGTATTCATCACCAGCCTGTTTGTGATGGACATGTCGATTTTTAGGGCATTCACACTCCGACGACAGGATTCCAAATAACTCGTGTGCTAATACCCACCGAAAGTGCAAAAAATCATGAATTTGGGTTTGTGGCTCATAAATGCAATATGAAGCGAGTTCAACAATAACGAAGTCATGGGTATTCATCACCAGCCTGTTTGTGATGGACATGTCAATTTTTAGGGCATTCACACTCCGACGACAGGATTCCAAATAACTCGTGTGCTAATACCCACCGAAAGTGCAAAAAATCATGAATTTGGGTTTGTGGCTCATAAATGCAATATGAAGCGAGTTCAACAATAACGAAGTCATGGGTATTCATCACCAGACTGTTTGTGATGGACATGTCGATTTTTAGGGCATTCACACTCCGACGACAGGATTCCAAATAACTCGTGTGCTAATACCCACCGAAAGTGCAAAAAATCATGAATTTGGGTTTGTGGCTCATAAATGCAATATGAAGCGAGTTCAACAATAACGAAGTCATGGGTATTCATCACCAGACTGTTTGTGATGGACATGTCGATTTTTAGGGCATTCACACTCCGACGACAGGATTCCAAATAACTCGTGTGCTAATACCCACCGAAAGTGCAAAAAATCATGAATTTGGGTTTGTGGCTCATAAATGCAATATGAAGCGAGTTCAACAATAACGAAGTCATGGGTATTCATCACCAGACTGTTTGTGATGGACATGTCGATTTTTAGGGCATTCACACTCCGACGACAGGATTCCAAATAACTCGTGTGCTAATACCCACCGAAAGTGCAAAAAATCATGAATTTGGGTTTGTGGCTCATAAATGCAATATGAAGCGAGTTCAACAATAACGAAGTCATGGGTATTCATCACCAGACTGTTTGTGATGGACATGTCGATTTTTAGGGCATTCACACTCCGACGACAGGATTCCAAATAACTCGTGTGCTAATACCCACCGAAAGTGCAAAAAATCATGAATTTGGGTTTGTGGCTCATAAATGCAATATGAAGCGAGTTCAACAATAACGAAGTCATGGGTATTCATCACCAGACTGTTTGTGATGGACATGTCGATTTTTAGGGCATTCACACTCCGACGGCAGGATTCCAAATAACTCGTGTGCTAATACCCACCGAAAGTGCAAAAAATCATGAATTTGGGTTTGTGGCTCATAAATGCAATATGAAGCGAGTTCAACAATAACGAAGTCATGGGTATTCATCACCAGCCTGTTTGTGATGGACATGTCGATTTTTAGGGCATTCACACTCCGACGACAGGATTCCAAATAACTCGTGTGCTAATACCCACCGAAAGTGCAAAAAATCATGAATTTGGGTTTGTGGCTCATAAATGCAATATGAAGCGAGTTCAACAATAACGAAGTCATGGGTATTCATCACCAGACTGTTTGTGATGGACATGTCGATTTTTAGGGCATTCACACTCCGACGACAGGATTCCAAATAACTCGTGTGCTAATACCCACCGAAAGTGCAAAAAATCATGAATTTGGGTTTGTGGCTCATAAATGCAATATGAAGCGAGTTCAACAATAACGAAGTCATGGGTATTCATCACCAGCCTGTTTGTGATGGACATGTCGATTTTTAGGGCATTCACACTCCGACGACAGGATTCCAAATAACTCGTGTGCTAATACCCACCGAAAGTGCAAAAAATCATGAATTTGGGTTTGTGGCTCATAAATGCAATATGAAGCGAGTTCAACAATAACGAAGTCATGGGTATTCATCACCAGACTGTTTGTGATGGACATGTCGATTTTTAGGGCATTCACACTCCGACGACAGGATTCCAAATAACTCGTGTGCTAATACCCACCGAAAGTGCAAAAAATCATGAATTTGGGTTTGTGGCTCATAAATGCAATATGAAGCGAGTTCAACAATAACGAAGTCATGGGTATTCATCACCAGACTGTTTGTGATGGACATGTCGATTTTTAGGGCATTCACACTCCGACGACAGGATTCCAAATAACTCGTGTGCTAATACCCACCGAAAGTGCAAAAAATCATGAATTTGGGTTTGTGGCTCATAAATGCAATATGAAGCGAGTTCAACAATAACGAAGTCATGGGTATTCATCACCAGACTGTTTGTGATGGACATGTCGATTTTTAGGGCATTCACACTCCGACGACAGGATTCCAAATAACTCGTGTGCTAATACCCACCGAAAGTGCAAAAAATCATGAATTTGGGTTTGTGGCTCATAAATGCAATATGAAGCGAGTTCAACAATAACGAAGTCATGGGTATTCATCACCAGACTGTTTGTGATGGACATGTCGATTTTTAGGGCATTCACACTCCGACGACAGGATTCCAAATAACTCGTGTGCTAATACCCACCGAAAGTGCAAAAAATCATGAATTTGGGTTTGTGGCTCATAAATGCAATATGAAGCGAGTTCAACAATAACGAAGTCATGGGTATTCATCACCAGACTGTTTGTGATGGACATGTCGATTTTTAGGGCATTCACACTCCGACGACAGGATTCCAAATAACTCGTGTGCTAATACCCACCGAAAGTGCAAAAAATCATGAATTTGGGTTTGTGGCTCATAAATGCAATATGAAGCGAGTTCAACAATAACGAAGTCATGGGTATTCATCACCAGCCTGTTTGTGATGGACATGTCAATTTTTAGGGCATTCACACTCCGACGACAGGATTCCAAATAACTCGTGTGCTAATACCCACCGAAAGTGCAAAAAATCATGAATTTGGGTTTGTGGCTCATAAATGCAATATGAAGCGAGTTCAACAATAACGAAGTCATGGGTATTCATCACCAGACTGTTTGTGATGGACATGTCGATTTTTAGGGCATTCACACTCCGACGACAGGATTCCAAATAACTCGTGTGCTAATACCCACCGAAAGTGCAAAAAATCATGAATTTGGGTTTGTGGCTCATAAATGCAATATGAAGCGAGTTCAACAATAACGAAGTCATGGGTATTCATCACCAGACTGTTTGTGATGGACATGTCGATTTTTAGGGCATTCACACTCCGACGACAGGATTCCAAATAACTCGTGTGCTAATACCCACCGAAAGTGCAAAAAATCATGAATTTGGGTTTGTGGCTCATAAATGCAATATGAAGCGAGTTCAACAATAACGAAGTCATGGGTATTCATCCCCAGACTGTTTGTGATGGACATGTTGATTTTTAGGGCATTCACACTCCGACGACAGGATTCCAAATAACTCGTGTGCTAATACCCACCGAAAGTGCAAAAAATCATGAATTTGGGTTTGTGGCTCATAAATGCAATATGAAGCGAGTTCAACAATAACGAAGTCATGGGTATTCATCACCAGACTGTTTGTGATGGACATGTCGATTTTTAGGGCATTCACACTCCGACGACAGGATTCCAAATAACTCGTGTGCTAATACCCACCGAAAGTGCAAAAAATCATGAATTTGGGTTTGTGGCTCATAAATGCAATATGAAGCGAGTTCAACAATAACGAAGTCATGGGTATTCATCACCAGCCTGTTTGTGATGGACATGTCAATTTTTAGGGCATTCACACTCCGACGACAGGATTCCAAATAACTCGTGTGCTAATACCCACCGAAAGTGCAAAAAATCATGAATTTGGGTTTGTGGCTCATAAATGCAATATGAAGCGAGTTCAACAATAACGAAGTCATGGGTATTCATCACCAGCCTGTTTGTGATGGACATGTCAATTTTTAGGGCATTCACACTCCGACGGACAGGATTCCAAATAACTCGTGTGCTAATACCCACCGAAAGTGCAAAAAATCATGAATTT
Source organism: Lycium barbarum (assembly GCF_019175385.1). Classification (NCBI taxonomy): domain Eukaryota; kingdom Viridiplantae; phylum Streptophyta; class Magnoliopsida; order Solanales; family Solanaceae; genus Lycium; species Lycium barbarum. The sequence goes on along the minus strand of NC_083338.1, from coordinate 27,417 downwards.
GGGTTTGTGGCTCATAAATGCAAAATGAAGCGAGTTCAACAATAACGAAGTCATGGGTATTCATCATCAGCCTGTTTGTGATGGACATGTCGATTTTTAGGACATTCACACTCTGACGACAGGATTCCAAATAACTCGTGTGCTAATACCCACCGAAAGTGCAAAAAATCATGAATTTGGGTTTGTGGCTCATAATGTAATATGAAGCGAGTTCAACAATAACGAAGTCATGGGTATTCATCACCAGCCTGTTTGTGATGGACATGTCGATTTTTAGGGCATTCACACTCCGACGACAGGATTCCAAATAACTCGTGTGCTAATACCCACTGAAAGTGCAAAAAATCATGAATTTGGGTTTGTGGCTCATAAATGCAATATGAAGCGAGTTCAACAATAACGAAGTCATGGGTATTCATCACCAGCCTGTTTGTGATGGACATGTCGAATTTTTAGGGCATTCACACTCCGACGGACAGGATTCCAAATAACTCGTGTGCTAATACCCACCGAAAGTGCAAAAAATCATGAATTTGGGTTTGTGGCTCATAAATGCAATATGAAGCGAGTTCAACAATAACGAAGTCATGGGTATTCATCACCAGCCTGTTTGTGATGGACATGTTGATTTTTAGGGCATTCACACTCTGACGACAGGATTCCAATAACTCGTGTGCTAATACCCACCGAAAGTGCAAAAAATCATGAATTTGGGTTTGTGGCTCATAATGCAAATGAAGCGAGTTCAACAATAACGAAGTCATGGGTATTCATCCCCAGACTGTTTGTGATGGACATGTTGATTTTTAGGGCATTCACACTCCGACGACAGGATTCCAAATAACTCGTGTGCTAATACCCACCGAAAGTGCAAAAAATCATGAATTTGGGTTTGTGGCTCATAAATGCAATATGAAGCGAGTTCAACAATAACGAAGTCATGGGTATTCATCACCAGACTGTTTGTGATGGACATGTCGATTTTTAGGGCATTCACACTCCGACGACAGGATTCCAAATAACTCGTGTGCTAATACCCACCGAAAGTGCAAAAAATCATGAGTTTGAGTTTGTGGCTCATAAATGCAATATGAAGCGAGTTCAACAATAACGAAGTCATGGGTATTCATCACCAGCCTGTTTGTGATGGACATGTCAATTTTTAGGGCATTCACACTCCGACGACAGGATTCCAAATAACTCGTGTGCTAATACCCACCGAAAGTGCAAAAAATCATGAATTTGGGTTTGTGGCTCATAAATGCAATATGAAGCGAGTTCAACAATAACGAAGTCATGGGTATTCATCACCAGACTGTTTGTGATGGACATGTCGATTTTTAGGGCATTCACACTCCGACGACAGGATTCCAAATAACTCGTGTGCTAATACCCACCGAAAGTGCAAAAAATCATGAATTTGGGTTTGTGGCTCATAAATGCAATATGAAGCGAGTTCAACAATAACGAAGTCATGGGTATTCATCACCAGACTGTTTGTGATGGACATGTCGATTTTTAGGGCATTCACACTCCGACGACAGGATTCCAAATAACTCGTGTGCTAATACCCACCGAAAGTGCAAAAAATCATGAATTTGGGTTTGTGGCTCATAAATGCAATATGAAGCGAGTTCAACAATAACGAAGTCATGGGTATTCATCACCAGACTGTTTGTGATGGACATGTCAATTTTTAGGGCATTCACACTCCGACGACAGGATTCCAAATAACTCGTGTGCTAATACCCACCGAAAGTGCAAAAAATCATGAATTTGGGTTTGTGGCTCATAAATGCAATATGAAGCGAGTTCAACAATAACGAAGTCATGGGTATTCATCACCAGCCTGTTTGTGATGGACATGTCGATTTTTAGGGCATTCACACTCCGACGACAGGATTCCAAATAACTCGTGTGCTAATACCCACCGAAAGTGCAAAAAATCATGAATTTGGGTTTGTGGCTCATAAATGCAATATGAAGCGAGTTCAACAATAACGAAGTCATGGGTATTCATCACCAGACTGTTTGTGATGGACATGTCGATTTTTAGGGCATTCACACTCCGACGACAGGATTCCAAATAACTCGTGTGCTAATACCCACCGAAAGTGCAAAAAATCATGAATTTGGGTTTGTGGCTCATAAATGCAATATGAAGCGAGTTCAACAATAACGAAGTCATGGGTATTCATCACCAGCCTGTTTGTGATGGACATGTCGATTTTTAGGGCATTCACACTCCGACGACAGGATTCCAAATAACTCGTGTGCTAATACCCACCGAAAGTGCAAAAAATCATGAATTTGGGTTTGTGGCTCATAAATGCAATATGAAGCGAGTTCAACAATAACGAAGTCATGGGTATTCATCACCAGCCTGTTTGTGATGGACATGTCGAATTTTTAGGGCATTCACACTCCGACGACAGGATTCCAAATAACTCGTGTGCTAATACCCACCGAAAGTGCAAAAAATCATGAATTTGGGTTTGTGGCTCATAAATGCAATATGAAGCGAGTTCAACAATAACGAAGTCATGGGTATTCATCACCAGACTGTTTGTGATGGACATGTCGATTTTTAGGGCATTCACACTCCGACGACAGGATTCCAAATAACTCGTGTGCTAATACCCACCGAAAGTGCAAAAAATCATGAATTTGGGTTTGTGGCTCATAAATGCAATATGAAGCGAGTTCAACAATAACGAAGTCATGGGTATTCATCACCAGCCTGTTTGTGATGGACATGTCGATTTTTAGGGCATTCACACTCCGACGACAGGATTCCAAATAACTCGTGTGCTAATACCCACCGAAAGTGCAAAAAATCATGAATTTGGGTTTGTGGCTCATAAATGCAATATGAAGCGAGTTCAACAATAACGAAGTCATGGGTATTCATCACCAGCCTGTTTGTGATGGACATGTCGATTTTTAGGGCATTCACACTCCGACGACAGGATTCCAAATAACTCGTGTGCTAATACCCACCGAAAGTGCAAAAAATCATGAATTTGGGTTTGTGGCTCATAAATGCAATATGAAGCGAGTTCAACAATAACGAAGTCATGGGTATTCATCACCAGCCTGTTTGTGATGGACATGTCAATTTTTAGGGCATTCACACTCCGACGACAGGATTCCAAATAACTCGTGTGCTAATACCCACCGAAAGTGCAAAAAATCATGAATTTGGGTTTGTGGCTCATAAATGCAATATGAAGCGAGTTCAACAATAACGAAGTCATGGGTATTCATCACCAGCCTGTTTGTGATGGACATGTCAATTTTTAGGGCATTCACACTCCGACGACAGGATTCCAAATAACTCGTGTGCTAATACCCACCGAAAGTGCAAAAAATCATGAATTTGGGTTTGTGGCTCATAAATGCAATATGAAGCGAGTTCAACAATAACGAAGTCATGGGTATTCATCACCAGCCTGTTTGTGATGGACATGTCGATTTTTAGGGCATTCACACTCCGACGACAGGATTCCAAATAACTCGTGTGCTAATACCCACCGAAAGTGCAAAAAATCATGAATTTGGGTTTGTGGCTCATAAATGCAATATGAAGCGAGTTCAACAATAACGAAGTCATGGGTATTCATCACCAGACTGTTTGTGATGGACATGTCGATTTTTAGGGCATTCACACTCCGACGGACAGGATTCCAAATAACTCGTGTGCTAATACCCACCGAAAGTGCAAAAAATCATGAATTTGGGTTTGTGGCTCATAAATGCAATATGAAGCGAGTTCAACAATAACGAAGTCATGGGTATTCATCACCAGACTGTTTGTGATGGACATGTCGATTTTTAGGGCATTCACACTCCGACGACAGGATTCCAAATAACTCGTGTGCTAATACCCACCGAAAGTGCAAAAAATCATGAATTTGGGTTTGTGGCTCATAAATGCAATATGAAGCGAGTTCAACAATAACGAAGTCATGGGTATTCATCACCAGACTGTTTGTGATGGACATGTCGATTTTTAGGGCATTCACACTCCGACGGACAGGATTCCAAATAACTCGTGTGCTAATACCCACCGAAAGTGCAAAAAATCATGAATTTGGGTTTGTGGCTCATAAATGCAATATGAAGCGAGTTCAACAATAACGAAGTCATGGGTATTCATCACCAGACTGTTTGTGATGGACATGTCGATTTTTAGGGCATTCACACTCCGACGGACAGGATTCCAAATAACTCGTGTGCTAATACCCACCGAAAGTGCAAAAAATCATGAATTTGGGTTTGTGGCTCATAAATGCAATATGAAGCGAGTTCAACAATAACGAAGTCATGGGTATTCATCACCAGACTGTTTGTGATGGACATGTCAATTTTTAGGGCATTCACACTCCGACGACAGGATTCCAAATAACTCGTGTGCTAATACCCACCGAAAGTGCAAAAAATCATGAATTTGGGTTTGTGGCTCATAAATGCAATATGAAGCGAGTTCAACAATAACGAAGTCATGGGTATTCATCACCAGCCTGTTTGTGATGGACATGTCGATTTTTAGGGCATTCACACTCCGACGACAGGATTCCAAATAACTCGTGTGCTAATACCCACCGAAAGTGCAAAAAATCATGAATTTGGGTTTGTGGCTCATAAATGCAATATGAAGCGAGTTCAACAATAACGAAGTCATGGGTATTCATCACCAGCCTGTTTGTGATGGACATGTCGATTTTTAGGGCATTCACACTCCGACGACAGGATTCCAAATAACTCGTGTGCTAATACCCACCGAAAGTGCAAAAAATCATGAATTTGGGTTTGTGGCTCATAAATGCAATATGAAGCGAGTTCAACAATAACGAAGTCATGGGTATTCATCACCAGCCTGTTTGTGATGGACATGTCGATTTTTAGGGCATTCACACTCCGACGACAGGATTCCAATAACTCGTGTGCTAATACCCACCGAAAGTGCAAAAAATCATGAATTTGGGTTTGTGGCTCATAAATGCAATATGAAGCGAGTTCAACAATAACGAAGTCATGGGTATTCATCACCAGCCTGTTTGTGATGGACATGTCAATTTTTAGGGCATTCACACTCCGACGACAGGATTCCAAATAACTCGTGTGCTAATACCCACCGAAAGTGCAAAAAATCATGAATTTGGGTTTGTGGCTCATAAATGCAATATGAAGCGAGTTCAACAATAACGAAGTCATGGGTATTCATCACCAGCCTGTTTGTGATGGACATGTCAATTTTTAGGGCATTCACACTCCGACGACAGGATTCCAAATAACTCGTGTGCTAATACCCACCGAAAGTGCAAAAAATCATGAATTTGGGTTTGTGGCTCATAAATGCAATATGAAGCGAGTTCAACAATAACGAAGTCATGGGTATTTATCACCAGCCTGTTATTGATGGACATGTTGATTTTTAGGGCATTCGCACTCTGACGACAGGATTCCCAATAAAACATGTGCTAATACCCACCGAATGTGCAAAAAATCATGAATTTGGGTTTGTGGCTCATAAATGCAATATGAAGCGAGTTCAACAATAACGAAGTCATGGGTATTCATCACCAGACTGTTTGTGATGGACATGTCGATTTTTAGGGCATTCACACTCCGACGACAGGATTCCAAATAACTCGTGTGCTAATACCCACCGAAAGTGCAAAAAATCATGAATTTGGGTTTGTGGCTCATAAATGCAATATGAAGCGAGTTCAACAATAACGAAGTCATGGGTATTCATCACCAGACTGTTTGTGATGGACATGTCGATTTTTAGGGCATTCACACTCCGACGACAGGATTCCAAATAACTCGTGTGCTAATACCCACCGAAAGTGCAAAAAATCATGAATTTGGGTTTGTGGCTCATAAATGCAATATGAAGCGAGTTCAACAATAACGAAGTCATGGGTATTCATCACCAGACTGTTTGTGATGGACATGTCGATTTTTAGGGCATTCACACTCCGACGGCAGGATTCCAAATAACTCGTGTGCTAATACCCACCGAAAGTGCAAAAAATCATGAATTTGGGTTTGTGGCTCATAAATGCAATATGAAGCGAGTTCAACAATAACGAAGTCATGGGTATTCATCACCAGACTGTTTGTGATGGACATGTCGATTTTTAGGGCATTCACACTCCGACGACAGGATTCCAAATAACTCGTGTGCTAATACCCACCGAAAGTGCAAAAAATCATGAATTTGGGTTTGTGGCTCATAAATGCAATATGAAGCGAGTTCAACAATAACGAAGTCATGGGTATTCATCATCAGCCTGTTTGTGATGGACATGTCAATTTTTAGGGCATTCACACTCCGACGACAGGATTCCAAATAACTCGTGTGCTAATACCCACCGAAAGTGCAAAAAATCATGAATTTGGGTTTGTGGCTCATAAATGCAATATGAAGCGAGTTCAACAATAACGAAGTCATGGGTATTCATCACCAGACTGTTTGTGATGGACATGTCGATTTTTAGGGCATTCACACTCCGACGACAGGATTCCAAATAACTCGTGTGCTAATACCCACCGAAAGTGCAAAAAATCATGAATTTGGGTTTGTGGCTCATAAATGCAATATGAAGCGAGTTCAACAATAACGAAGTCATGGGTATTCATCACCAGCCTGTTTGTGATGGACATGTCAATTTTTAGGGCATTCACACTCCGACGACAGGATTCCAAATAACTCGTGTGCTAATACCCACCGAAAGTGCAAAAAATCATGAATTTGGGTTTGTGGCTCATAAATGCAATATGAAGCGAGTTCAACAATAACGAAGTCATGGGTATTCATCCCCAGACTGTTTGTGATGGACATGTTGATTTTTAGGGCATTCACACTCCGACGACAGGATTCCAAATAACTCGTGTGCTAATACCCACCGAAAGTGCAAAAAATCATGAATTTGGGTTTGTGGCTCATAAATGCAATATGAAGCGAGTTCAACAATAACGAAGTCATGGGTATTCATCATCAGCCTGTTTGTGATGGACATGTCAATTTTTAGGGCATTCACACTCCGACGACAGGATTCCAAATAACTCGTGTGCTAATACCCACCGAAAGTGCAAAAAATCATGAATTTGGGTTTGTGGCTCATAAATGCAATATGAAGCGAGTTCAACAATAACGAAGTCATGGGTATTCATCACCAGCCTGTTTGTGATGGACATGTCAATTTTTAGGGCATTCACACTCCGACGACAGGATTCCAAATAACTCGTGTGCTAATACCCACCGAAAGTGCAAAAAATCATGAATTTGGGTTTGTGGCTCATAAATGCAATATGAAGCGAGTTCAACAATAACGAAGTCATGGGTATTCATCACCAGACTGTTTGTGATGGACATGTCGATTTTTAGGGCATTCACACTCCGACGGCAGGATTCCAAATAACTCGTGTGCTAATACCCACCGAAAGTGCAAAAAATCATGAATTTGGGTTTGTGGCTCATAAATGCAATATGAAGCGAGTTCAACAATAACGAAGTCATGGGTATTCATCATCCAGCCTGTTTGTGATGGACATGTCAATTTTTAGGGCATTCACACTCCGACGACAGGATTCCAAATAACTCGTGTGCTAATACCCACCGAAAGTGCAAAAAATCATGAATTTGGGTTTGTGGCTCATAAATGCAATATGAAGCGAGTTCAACAATAACGAAGTCATGGGTATTCATCACCAGACTGTTTGTGATGGACATGTCGATTTTTAGGGCATTCACACTCCGACGACAGGATTCCACATAACTCGTGTGCTAATACCCACCGAAAGTGCAAAAAATCATGAATTTGGGTTTGTGGCTCATAAATGCAATATGAAGCGAGTTCAACAATAACGAAGTCATGGGTATTCATCATCAGCCTGTTTGTGATGGACATGTCAATTTTTAGGGCATTCACACTCCGACGACTGGATTCCACATAACTCGTGTGCTAATACCCACCGAAAGTGCAAAAAATCATGAATTTGGGTTTGTGGCTCATAAATGCAATATGAAGCGAGTTCAACAATAACGAAGTCATGGGTATTTATCACCAGCCTGTTATTGATGGACATGTTGATTTTTAGGGCATTCGCACTCTGACGACAGGATTCCCAATAAAACATGTGCTAATACCCACCGAAAGTGCAAAAAATCATGAATTTGGGTTTGTGGCTCATAAATGCAATATGAAGCGAGTTCAACAATAACGAAGTCATGGGTATTCATCATCAGCCTGTTTGTGACGGACATGTCAATTTTTAGGGCATTCACACTCCGACTGCAGGATTCCAAATAACTCGTGTGCTAATACCCACCGAAAGTGCAAAAAATCATAACTTTGGGTTTCTGGCTCATAAATGCAAAATGAAGCGAGTTCAACAATAACGAAGTCATGGGTATTCATCATCAGCCTGTTTGTGACGGACATGTCAATTTTTAGGGCATTCACACTCCGACGACTAGGATTCCAAATAACTCGTGTGCTAATACCCACCGAAAGTGCAAAAAATCATGAATTTGGGTTTGTGGCTCATAAATGCAATATGAAGCGAGTTCAACAATAACGAAGTCATGGGTATTTATCACCAGCCTGTTATTGATGGACATGTTGATTTTTAGGGCATTCGCACTCTGACGACAGGATTCCCAATAACACATGTGCTAATACCCACCGAAAGTGGAAAAAATCATGAATTTGGGTTTGTGGCTCATATATTCAAAATGAAGCGAGTTCAACAATAACGAAGTCATGGGTATTCATCACCAGACTGTTTGTGATGGACATGTCGATTTTTAGGGCATTCACACTCCGACGACAGGATTCCAAATAACTCGTGTGCTAATACCCACCGAAAGTGCAAAAAATCATGAATTTGGGTTTGTGGCTCATAAATGCAATATGAAGCGAGTTCAACAATAACGAAGTCATGGGTATTCATCACCAGACTGTTTGTGATGGACATGTCGATTTTTAGGGCATTCACACTCCGACGGCAGGATTCCAAATAACTCGTGTGCTAATACCCACCGAAAGTGCAAAAAATCATGAATTTGGGTTTGTGGCTCATAAATGCAATATGAAGCGAGTTCAACAATAACGAAGTCATGGGTATTCATCACCAGACTGTTTGTGATGGACATGTCAATTTTTAGGGCATTCACACTCCGACGGCAGGATTCCACATAACTCGTGTGCTAATACCCACCGAATGTGCAAAAAATCATGAATTTGGGTTTGTGGCTCATAAATGCAATATGAAGTGAGTTCAACAATAACGAAGTCATGGGTATTCATCACCAGACTGTTTGTGATGGACATGTCAATTTTTAGGGCATTCACACTCCGACGGCAGGATTCCACATAACTCGTGTGCTAATACCCACCGAAAGTGCAAAAAATCATGAATTTGGGTTTGTGGCTCATAAATGCAATATGAAGCGAGTTCAACAATAACGAAGTCATGGGTATTCATCATCAGCCTGTTTGTGACGGACATGTCAATTTTTAGGGTATTCACACTCCGACGACAGGATTCCAAATAACTCGTGTGCTAATACCCACGGAAAGTGCAAAAAATCATGAATTTGGGATTGTGGCTCATAAATGCAATATGAAGCGAGTTCAACAATAACGAAGTCATGGGTATTTATCACCAGCCTGTTATTGATGGACATGTTTATTTTTAGGGCATTCGCACTCTGACGACAGGATTCCCAATAACACATGTGCTAATACCCACCGAAAGTGGAAAAAATCATGAATTTGGGTTTATGGCTCATATATTCAAAATGAAGCGAGTTCAACAATAACGAAGTCATGGGTATTCATCACCAGACTGTTTGTGATGGACATGTCGATTTTTAGGGCATTCACACTCCGCCGGCAGGATTCCAAATAACTCGTGTGCTAATACCCACCGAAAGTGCAAAAAATCATGAATTTGGGATTGTGGCTCATAAATGCAATATGAAGCGAGTTCAACAATAACGAAGTCATGGGTATTTATCACCAGCCTGTTATTGATGGACATGTTGATTTTTAGGGCATTCGCACTCCGACGGCAGGATTCCACATAACTCGTGTGCTAATACCCACCGAAAGTGCAAAAAATCATGAATTTGGGTTTGTGGCTCATAAATGCAATATGAAGCGAGTTCAACAATAACGAAGTCATGGGTATTCATCATCAGCCTGTTTGTGACGGACATGTCAATTTTTAGGGTATTCACACTCCGACGACAGGATTCCAAATAACTCGGGTGCTAATGCCCACCGAAAGTGCAAAAAATCATGAATTTGGGTTTCTGGCTCATAAATGCAATATGAAGCGAGTTCAACGATAACGAAGTCATGGGTATTTATCACCAGCCTGTTATTGATGGACATGTTGATTTTTAGGGCATTCGCACTGTGACGACAGGATTCCCAATAACACATGTGCTAATACCCACCGAAAGTGGAAAAATCATGAATTTGGGTTTGTGGCTCATATATTCAAAATGAAGCGAGTTCAACAATAACGAAGTCATGGGTATTCATCACCAGACTGTTTGTGATGGGCTTGTCGATTTTTAGGGCATTCACACTCCGCCGGCAGGATTCCAAATAACTCGTGTGCTAATACCCACCGAAAGTGCAAAAAATCATGAATTTGGGTTTGTGGCTCATAAATGCAATATGAAGCGAGTTCAACAATAAAGAAGTCATGGGTATTTATCACCAGCCTGTTATTGATGGACATGTTGATTTTTAGGGCATTCGCACTGTGACGACAGGATTCCCAATAACACATGTGCTAATACCCACCGAAAGTGGAAAAATCATGAATTTGGGTTTGTGGCTCATATATTCAAAATGAAGCGAGTTCAACAATAACGAAGTCATGGGTATTCATCACCAGACTGTTTGTGATGGGCTTGTCGATTTTTAGGGCATTCACACTCCGCCGGCAGGATTCCAAATAACTCGTGTGCTAATACCCACCGAAAGTGCAAAAAATCATGAATTTGGGTTTGTGGCTCATAAATGCAATATGAAGCGAGTTCACCAATAACGAAGTCATGGGTATTTATCACCAGCCTGTTTGTGATGGACATGGCAATTTTCAGGGCATTCACACTCCGATGGCAGGATTCCACATAACGCGTGTGTTAATACCCACCGAATGTGCAAAAAATCATGAATTTGGGTTTCTGGCTCATAAATGCAATATGAAGCGAGTTCAACAATAACGAAGTCATGGGTATTCATCATCAGCCTGTTTGTGACGGACATGTCAATTTTTAGGGTATTCACACTCCGACGACAGGATTCCAAATAACTCGGGTGCTAATGCCCACCGAAAGTGCAAAAAATCATGAATTTGGGTTTCTGGCTCATAAATGCAATATGAAGCGAGTTCAACGATAACGAAGTCATGGGTATTTATCACCAGCCTGTTATTGATATACATGTTGATTTTTAGGGCATTCGCAGTGTGACGACAGGATTCCCAATACCACATGTGCTAATACCCACCGAAAGTGGAAAAATCATGAATTTGGGTTTGTGGCTCATATATTCAAAATGAAGCGAGTTCAACAATAAAGAAGTCATGGGTATTTATCACCAGCCTGTTATTGATGGACATGTTGATTTTTAGGGCATTCGCACTGTGACGACAGGATTCCCAATACCACATGTGCTAATACCCACCGAAAGTGGAAAAATCATGAATTTGGGTTTGTGGCTCATATATTCAAAATGAAGCGAGTTCAACAATAAAGAAGTCATGGGTATTTATCACCAGCCTGTTATTGATGGACATGTTGATTTTTAGGGCATTCGCACTGTGACGACAGGATTCCCAATAACACATGTGCTAATACCCACCGAAAGTGGAAAAATCATGAATTTGGGTTTGTGGCTCATATATTCAAAATGAAGCGAGTTCAACAATAACGAAGTCATGGGTATTCATCACCAGACTGTTTGTGATGGGCTTGTCGATTTTTAGGGCATTCACACTCCGCCGGCAGGATTCCAAATAACTCGTGTGCTAATACCCACCGAAAGTGCAAAAAATCATGAATTTGGGTTTGTGGCTCATAAATGCAATATGAAGCGAGTTCACCAATAACGAAGTCATGGGTATTTATCACCAGCCTGTTTGTGATGGACATGGCAATTTTCAGGGCATTCACACTCCGATGGCAGGATTCCACATAACGCGTGTGTTAATACCCACCGAATGTGCAAAAAATCATGAATTTGGGTTTCTGGCTCATAAATGCAATATGAAGCGAGTTCAACAATAACGAAGTCATGGGTATTCATCATCAGCCTGTTTGTGACGGACATGTCAATTTTTAGGGTATTCACACTCCGACGACAGGATTCCAAATAACTCGGGTGCTAATGCCCACCGAAAGTGCAAAAAATCATGAATTTGGGTTTCTGGCTCATAAATGCAATATGAAGCGAGTTCAACGATAACGAAGTCATGGGTATTTATCACCAGCCTGTTATTGATATACATGTTGATTTTTAGGGCATTCGCAGTGTGACGACAGGATTCCCAATACCACATGTGCTAATACCCACCGAAAGTGGAAAAATCATGAATTTGGGTTTGTGGCTCATATATTCAAAATGAAGCGAGTTCAACAATAAAGAAGTCATGGGTATTTATCACCAGCCTGTTATTGATGGACATGTTGATTTTTAGGGCATTCGCACTGTGACGACAGGATTCCCAATAACACATGTGCTAATACCCACCGAAAGTGGAAAAATCATGAATTTGGGTTTGTGGCTCATATATTCAAAATGAAGCGAGTTCAACAATAACGAAGTCATGGGTATTCATCACCAGACTGTTTGTGATGGGCTTGTCGATTTTTAGGGCATTCACACTCCGCCGGCAGGATTCCAAATAACTCGTGTGCTAATACCCACCGAAAGTGCAAAAAATCATGAATTTGGGTTTGTGGCTCATAAATGCAATATGAAGCGAGTTCAACAATAACGAAGTCATGGGTATTCATCACCAGAGTGTTTGTGATGGACATGTCGATTTTTAGGGCATTCACACTCCGACGGCAGGATTCGACATAACTCGTGTGCTAATACCCACCGAAAGTGCAAAAAATCATAACTTTGGGTTTCTGGCTCATAAATACAAAATGAAGCAAGTTCAACAATAAGGAAGTCATGGGTATTCATCATCAGCCTGTTTGTGACGGACATATCAATTTTTAGGGTATTCACACTCCGACGACAGGATTCCAAATAACTCGTGTGCTAATACCCACCGAAAGTGCAAAAAATCATGAATTTGGGTTTGTGGCTCATAAATGCAATATGAAGCGAGTTCACCAATAACGAAGTCATGGGTATTTATCACCAGCCTGTTTGTGATGGACATGGCAATTTTCAGGGCATTCACACTCCGATGGCAGGATTCCACATAACGCGTGTGCTAATACCCACCGAATGTGCAAAAAATCATGAATTTGGGTTTGTGGCTCATAAATGCAATATGAAGCGAGTTCAACAATAACGAAGTCATGGGTATTCATCACCAGAGTGTTTGTGATGGACATGTCGATTTTTAGGGCATTCACACTCCGACGGCAGGATTCGACATAACTCGTGTGCTAATACCCACCGAAAGTGCAAAAAATCATAACTTTGGGTTTCTGGCTCATAAATACAAAATGAAGCAAGTTCAACAATAAGGAAGTCATGGGTATTCATCATCAGCCTGTTTGTGACGGACATATCAATTTTAAGGGTATTCACACTCCGACGACAGGATTCCAAATAACTCGTGTGCTAATACCCACCGAAAGTGCAAAACATCATGAATTTGGGTTTCTGGCTCATAAATGCAATATGAAGAGAGTTCAACAATAACGAAGTCATGGATATTCATCACCAGACTGTTTGTGATGGACATGTCGATTTTTAGGGCATTCACACTCCGACGGCAGGATTCCACATAACGCGTGTGCTAATACCCACCGAAAGTGCAAAAAATCATGAATTTGGGTTTGTGGCTCATAAATGCAATATGAAGCGAGTTCACCAATAACGAAGTCATGGGTATTCATCATCAGCCTGTTTGTGACGGACATGTCAATTTTTAGGGTATTCACACTCCGACGACAGGATTCCAGATAACTCGGGTGCTAATGCCCACCGAAAGTGCAAAAAATCATGAATTTGGGTTTCTGGCTCATAAATGCAATATGAAGCGAGTTCAACAATAACGAAGTCATGGGTATTTATCACCAGCCTGTTATTGATGGACATGTTGATTTTTAGGGCATTCGCACTCTGACGACAGGATTCCCAATAAAACATGTGCTAATACCCACCGAAAGTGCAAAAAATCATAACTTTGGGTTTCTGGCTCATAAATACAAAATGAAGCGAGTTCAACAATAAGGAAGTCATGGGTATTCATCATCAGCCTGTTTGTGACGGACATGTCAATTTTTAGGGCATTCACACTCCGACTACAGGATTCCAAATAACTCGTGTGCTAATACCCACCGAAAGTGCAAAAAATCATTACTTTGGGTTTCTGGCTCATAAATGAAAAATGAAGCGAGTTCAACAATAACGAAGTCATGGGTATTCATCATCAGCCTGTTTGTGACGGACATGTCAATTTTTAGGGCATTCACACTCCGACGACTGGATTCGAAATAACTCGTGTGCTAATACCCACCGAAAGTGCAAAAAATCATGAATTTGGGTTTGTGGCTCATAAATGCAATATGAAGCGAGTTCAACGATAACGAAGTCATGGGTATTTATCACCAGCCTGTTATTGATGGACATGTTGATTTTTAGGGCATTCGCACTGTGACGACAGGATTCCCAATAACACATGTGCTAATACCCACCGAAAGTGGAAAAATCATGAATTTGGGTTTGTGGCTCATATATTCAAAATGAGGCGAGTTCAACAATAAAGAAGTCATGGGTATTCATCACCAGACTGTTTGTGATTGACATGTCGATTTTTAGGGCATTCACACTCTGACGACAGGATTCCAAATAACTCGAGAGTGCAAAAAATCATGAATTTGGGTTTGTGGCTCATAAATGCAATACGAAGCGAGTTCAACAATAACGAAGTCATGGGTATTAATCACCAGACTGTTATTGATGGACATGTTGATTTTTAGGGCATTCGCACTCTGACGACAGGATTCCCAATACGAGTTCACCAAAATTGACATGTCCGTCACAAACAGGCTGATGATGAATACCCAGACTTCGTTATTGTTGAACTCGCTTCATATTGCATTTATGAGCCACAAACCCAAATTCATTATTTTTTGCACTTTCGGTGGGTATTAGCACACGAGTTATTTGGAATCCTGTCGTCGGAGTGTGAATGCCCTAAAAATCGACATGTCAATCACAAACGGTCTGGTGATGAATACCCATGACTTCGTTATAGTTGAACTCGCTTCATTTTGAATATATGAGCCACAAACCCAAATTCATGATTTTTTCCACTTTCGGTGGGTATTAGCACATGTTTTATTGGGAATCATGTCGTCAGAGTGCGAATGCCCTAATAATCAACATGTCCATCAATAACAGGCTGGTAATAAATACGCATGACTTCGTTATTGTTGAACTCGCTTCATATTGCATTTATGAGCCACAAACCCAAATTCATGATTTTTTGCACTTTCGGTGGCTATTAGCACACGAGTTATATTGAATCTTACCGTCGGAGTGTGAATACCCTAAAAATCGACATGTCCATCAGAAACAGTCTGGTGATGAATACCCATGACTTCGTTATTGTTGAACTCGCTTCGTATTGCATTTATGAGGCACAAACCCAAATTCATGATTTTTTCCACTTTCGGTGGGTATTAGCACACGAGTTATTTGGAATCCTGCCGTCGGAGTGTGAATGCCCTAAAAATCGACATGTCCATCACAAACAATCTGGTGATGAATACCCATGACTTCGTTATTGTTGAACTCGCTTCATATTGCATTTATGAGCCACAAACCCAAATTCATGATTTTTTGCACATTCGGTGGGTATTAGCACACGAGTTATGTGGAATCCTGCCGTCGGAGTGTGAATGCCCTAAAAATTGACATGTCCATCACAAACAGTCTGGTGATGAATACCCATGACTTCGTTATTGTCGAACTCGCTTCATATTGCATTTGTGAGCCACAAACCCAAATTCATGATTGTTTGCACATTCGGTGGGTATTAGCACACGAGTTATGTGGAATTCTGCCGTCGGAGTGTGAATGCCCTAAAAATTGACATGTCCATCACAAACAGGCTGGTGATAAATACCAATTACTTCGTTATTGGTGAACTCGCTTCCTATTGCATTTATGAGCCACAAACCCAAATTCATGATTTTTTGCACTTTCGGTGGGTATCAGCACACGAGTTATTTGGAATCCTGTCGTCGGAGTGTGAATGCCCTAAAAATCGACATGTCCATCACAAACAGTCTGGTGATGAATACCCATGACTTCGTTATAGTTGAACTCGATTCATATAGCATTTATGAGCCACAAACCCAAATTCTTGATTTTTTGCACTTTCGGTGGGTATTAGCACACGAGTTATTTGGAATCCTGCCGTCGGAGTGTGAATGCCATAAAAATTGACATGTCCGTCACAAACAGGTTGATGATGAATACCCATGACTTCGTTATTGTTGAACTCGATTCATATTGCATTTATGAGCCACAAACCCAAATTCATGATTTTTTCCACTTTCGGTGGGTATTAGCACACGAGTTATTTGGAATCCTGTCGTCGGAGTGTGAATGCCCTAAAAATCGACATGTCCATCACAAACAGTCTGGTAATGAATACCCATGACTTCGTTATAGTTGAACTCGCTTCATTTTGAATATATGAGCCACAAACCCAAATTCATGATTTTTTTCCACTTTCGGTGGGTATTAGCACATGTTTTATTGGGAATCCTGTCGTCAGAGTGCGAATGCCCTAATAATCAACATGTCCATCAATAACAGGCTGGTAATAAATACGCATGACTTCGTTATTGTTGAACTCGCTTCATATTGCATTTATGAGCCACAAACCCAAATTCATGATTTTTTGCACTTTCGGTGGGTATTAGCACACGAGTTATTTGGAATCTTGCCGTCGGAGTGTGAATGCCCTAAAAATCGACATGTCCATCACAAACAGTCTGGTGATGAATACCCATGACTTCGTTATTGTTGAACTCGATTCATATTGCATTTATGAGCCACAAACCCAAATTCATGATTTTTTGCACTTTCGGTGGGTATTAGCACACGAGTTATGTGGAATCCTGCCGTCGGAGTGTGAATGCCCTAAAAATTGACATGTCCATCACAAACAGGCTGGTGATGAATACCCATGACTTCGTTATTGTTGAACTCGCTTCATATTGCATTTATGAGCCACAAACCCAAATTCATTATTTTTTGCACTTTCAGTGGGTATTAGCACACGAGTTATTTGGAATCCTGTCGTCGGAGTGTGAATGCCCTAAAAATTGACATGTCCATCACAAACAGTCTGGTGATGAATACCCATGACTTCGTTATAGTTGAACTCGCTTCATTTTGAATATATGAGCCACAAACCCAAATTCATGATTTTTTCCACTTTCGGTGGGTATTAGCACATGTTTTATTGGGAATCCTGTCGTCAGAGTGCGAATGCCCTAATAATCAACATGTCCATCAATAACAGGCTGGTAATAAATACGCATGACTTCGTTATTGTTGAACTCGCTTCATATTGCATTTATGAGCCACAAACCCAAATTCATGATTTTTTGCACTTTCGGTGGCTATTAGCGCACGAGTTATATTGAATCTTACCGTCGGAGTGTGAATACCCTAAAAATCGACATGTCCATCAGAAACAGTCTGGTGATGAATACCCATGACTTCGTTATTGTTGAACTCGCTTCGTATTGCATTTATGAGGCACAAACCCAAATTCATGATTTTTTCCACTTTCGGTGGGTATTAGCACACGAGTTATTTGGAATCCTGCCGTCGGAGTGTGAATGCCCTAAAAATCGACATGTCCATCACAAACAATCTGGTGATGAATACCCATGACTTCGTTATTGTTGAACTCGCTTCATATTGCATTTATGAGCCACAAACCCAAATTCATGATTTTTTGCACATTCGGTGGGTATTAACACACGCGTTATGTGGAATCCTGCCATCGGAGTGTGAATGCCCTGAAAATTGCCATGTCCATCACAAACAGTCTGGTGATGAATACCCATGACTTCGTTATTGTCGAACTCGCTTCATATTGCATTTGTGAGCCACAAACCCAAATTCATGATTTTTTGCACATTCGGTGGGTATTAGCACACGAGTTATGTGGAATTCTGCCGTCGGAGTGTGAATGCCCTAAAAATTGACATGTCCATCACAAACAGGCTGGTGATAAATACCAATTACTTCGTTATTGGTGAACTCGCTTCCTATTGCATTTATGAGCCACAAACCCAAATTCATGATTTTTTGCACTTTCGGTGGGTATCAGCACACGAGTTATTTGGAATCCTGTCGTCGGAGTGTGAATGCCCTAAAAACCGACATGTCCGTCACAAACAGTCTGGTGATGAATACCCATGACTTCGTTATAGTTGAACTCGATTCATATAGCATTTATGAGCCACAAACCCAAATTCTTGATTTTTTGCACTTTCGGTGGGTATTAGCACACGAGTTATTTGGAATCCTGCCGTCGGAGTGTGAATGCCCTAAAAATTGACATGTCCGTCACAAACAGGTTGATGATGAATACGCATGACTTCGTTATTGTTGAACTCGATTCATATTGCATTTATGAGCCACAAACCCAAATTCATGATTTTTTCCACTTTCGGTGGGTATTAGCACACGAGTTATTTGGAATCCTATCGTCGGAGTGTGAATGCCCTAAAAATCGACATGTCCATCACAAACAGTCTGGTGATGAATACCCATGACTTCGTTATAGTTGAACTCGCTTCATTTTGAATATATGAGCCACAAACCCAAATTCATGATTTTTTTCCACTTTCGGTGGGTATTAGCACATGTTTTATTGGGAATCCTGTCGTCAGAGTGCGAATGCCCTAATAATCAACATGTCCATCAATAACAGGCTGGTAATAAATACGCATGACTTCGTTATTGTTGAACTCGCTTCATATTGCATTTATGAGCCACAAACCCAAATTCATGATTTTTTGCACTTTCGGTGGGTATTAGCACACGAGTTATTTGGAATCTTGCCGTCGGAGTGTGAATGCCCTAAAAATCGACATGTCCATCACAAACAGTCTGGTGATGAATACCCATGACTTCGTTATTGTTGAACTCGATTCATATTGCATTTATGAGCCACAAACCCAAATTCAGGATTTTTGGCACTTTCGGTGGGTATTAGCACACGAGTTATTTGGAATCCTGTCGTTAGAGTGCGAATGCCCTAAAAATCAACATGTCCATCAATAACAGTCTAGTGATAAATACCCATGACTTCGTTATTGTTAAACTCGATTTATATAGCATTTATGAGCCACAAACCCAAATTCATGATTTTTTGCACTTTCGGTGGGTATTAGCACACGAGTTATGTGGAATCCTGCCGTCGGAGTGTGAATGCCCTAAAAATCGACATGTCCATCACAAACAGTCTGGTGATGAATACCCATGACTTCGTTATTGTCGAACTCGCTTCATATTGCATTTGTGAGCCACAAACCCAAATTCATGATTTTTTGCACATTCGGTGGGTATTAGCACACGAGTTATGTGGAATTCTGCCGTCGGAGTGTGAATGCCCTAAAAATTGACATGTCCATCACAAACAGGCTGGCGATAAATACCAATTACTTCGTTATTGGTGAACTCGCTTCCTATTGCATTTATGAGCCACAAACCCAAATTCATGATTTTTAGCACTTTCGGTGGGTATTAGCACACGAGTTATTTGGAATCCTGCCGTCGGAGTGTGAATGCCCTAAAAATTGACATGTCCGTCACAAACAGGCTGATGATGAATACCCAGACTTCGTTATTGTTGAACTCGCTTCATATTGCATTTATGAGCCACAAACCCAAATTCATTATTTTTTGCACTTTCGGTGGGTATTAGCACACGAGTTATTTGGAATCCTGTCGTCGGAGTGTGAATGCCCTAAAAATCGACATGTCCATCACAAACGGTCTGGTGATGAATACCCATGACTTCGTTATAGTTGAACTCGCTTCATTTTGAATATATGAGCCACAAACCCAAATTCATGATTTTTTCCACTTTCGGTGGGTATTAGCACATGTTTTATTGGGAATCCTGTCGTCAGAGTGCGAATGCCCTAATAATCAACATGTCCATCAATAACAGGCTGGTAATAAATACGCATGACTTCGTTATTGTTGAACTCGCTTCATATTGCATTTATGAGCCACAAACCCAAATTCATGATTTTTTGCACTTTCGGTGGGTATTAGCACACGAGTTATTTGGAATCTTGCCGTCGGAGTGTGAATGCCCTAAAAATCGACATGTCCATCACAAACAGTCTGGTGATGAATACCCATGACTTCGTTATTGTTGAACTCGATTCATATTGCATTTATGAGCCACAAACCCAAATTCAGGATTTTTGGCACTTTCGGTGGGTATTAGCACACGAGTTATTTGGAATCCTGTCGTTAGAGTGCGAATGCCCTAAAAATCAACATGTCCATCAATAACAGTCTAGTGATAAATACCCATGACTTCGTTATTGTTAAACTCGATTATATAGCATTTATGAGCCACAAACCCAAATTCATGATTTTTTGCACTTTCGGTGGGTATTAGCACACGAGTTATGTGGAATCCTGCCGTCGGAGTGTGAATGCCCTAAAAATCGACATGTCCATCACAAACAGTCTGGTGATGAATACCCATGACTTCGTTATTGTCGAACTCGCTTCATATTGCATTTGTGAGCCACAAACCCAAATTCATGATTTTTTGCACATTCGGTGGGTATTAGCACACGAGTTATGTGGAATTCTGCCGTCGGAGTGTGAATGCCCTAAAAATTGACATGTCCATCACAAACAGGCTGGCGATAAATACCAATTACTTCGTTATTGGTGAACTCGCTTCCTATTGCATTTATGAGCCACAAACCCAAATTCATGATTTTTAGCACTTTCGGTGGGTATTAGCACACGAGTTATTTGGAATCCTGCCGTCGGAGTGTGAATGCCCTAAAAATTGACATGTCCGTCACAAACAGGCTGATGATGAATACCCAGACTTCGTTATTGTTGAACTCGCTTCATATTGCATTTATGAGCCACAAACCCAAATTCATTATTTTTTGCACTTTCGGTGGGTATTAGCACACGAGTTATTTGGAATCCTGTCGTCGGAGTGTGAATGCCCTAAAAATCGACATGTCCATCACAAACGGTCTGGTGATGAATACCCATGACTTCGTTATAGTTGAACTCGCTTCATTTTGAATATATGAGCCACAAACCCAAATTCATGATTTTTTCCACTTTCGGTGGGTATTAGCACATGTTTTATTGGGAATCCTGTCGTCAGAGTGCGAATGCCCTAATAATCAACATGTCCATCAATAACAGGCTGGTAATAAATACGCATGACTTCGTTATTGTTGAACTCGCTTCATATTGCATTATATGAGCCACAAACCCAAATTCATGATTTTTTGCACTTTCGGTGGGTATTAGCACACGAGTTATTTGGAATCTTGCCGTCGGAGTGTGAATGCCCTAAAAATCGACATGTCCATCACAAACAGTCTGGTGATGAATACCCATGACTTCGTTATTGTTGAACTCGATTCATATTGCATTTATGAGCCACAAACCCAAATTCATGATTTTTTGCACTTTCGGTGGGTATTAGCACACGAGTTATGTGGAATCCTGCCGTCGGAGTGTGAATGCCCTAAAAATTGACATGTCCATCACAAACAGGCTGGTGATGAATACCCATGACTTCGTTATTGTTGAACTCGCTTCATATTGCATTTATGAGCCACAAACCCAAATTCATTATTTTTTGCACTTTCAGTGGGTTTTAGCACACGAGTTATTTGGAATCCTGTCGTCGGAGTGTGAATGCCCTAAAAATTGACATGTCCATCACAAACAGTATGGTGATGAATACCCATGACTTCGTTATAGTTGAACTCGCTTCATTTTGAATATATGAGCCACAAACCCAAATTCATGATTTTTTCCACTTTCGGTGGGTATTAGCACATGTTTTATTGGGAATCCTGTCGTCAGAGTGCGAATGCCCTAATAATCAACATGTCCATCAATAACAGGCTGGTAATAAATACGCATGACTTCGTTATTGTTGAACTCGCTTCATATTGCATTTATGAGCCACAAACCCAAATTCATGATTTTTTGCACTTTTCGGTGGGTATTAGCACACGAGTTATTTGGAATCTTGCCGTCGGAGTGTGAATACCCTAAAAATCGACATGTCCATCAGAAACAGTCTGGTGATGAATACCCATGACTTCGTTATTGTTGAACTCGCTTCGTATTGCATTTATGAGCCACAAACCCAAATTCATGATTTTTTGCACTTTCGGTGGGTATTAGCACACGAGTTATTTGGAATCCTGCCGTCGGAGCGTGAATGCCCTAAAAATAGACATGTCCATCACAAACAGTCTGGTGATTAATACCCATGACTTCGTTATTGTTGAACTCGATTCATATTGCATTAATGAGCCACAAACCCAAATTCATGATTTTTTGCACTTTCGCTGGGTATTAGCACACGAGTTATGTGGAATCCTGCCGTCGGAGTGTGAATGCCCTAAAAATCGACATGTCCATCACAAACAGTCTGGTGATGAATACCCATGACTTCGTTATTGTCGAACTCGCTTCATATTGCATTTGTGAGCCACAAACCCAAATTCATGATGTTTTGCACATTCGGTGGGTATTATTAGCACACGGGTTATGTGGAATCTTGCCATCGGAGTGTGAATGCCCTAAAAATTGACATGTCCATCAGAAACAGGCTGGTGATAAATACCAATTACTTCGTTATTGGTGAACTCGCTTCCTATTGCATTTATGAGCCACAAACCCAAATTCATGATTTTTTGCACTTTCGGTGGGTATTAGCACACGAGTTATTTGGAATCCTGTCGTCGGAGTGTGAATGCCCTAAAAATCGACATGTCCATCACAAACAGTCTGGTGATGAATACCCATGACTTCGTTATAGTTGAACTCGATTCATATAGCATTTATGAGTCACAAACCCAAATTCATGATTTTTTGCACTTTCGGTGGGTATTAGCACACGAGTTATGTGGAATCCTGCCGTCGGAGTGTGAATGCCCTAAAAATTGACATGTCCATCACAAACAGGCTGGTGATAAATACCCATGACTTCGTTATTGGTGAACTCGCTTCATATTGCATTTATGAGCCACAAACCCAAATTCATGATTTTTTGCACTTTCGGTGGGTATTAGCACACGAGTTATTTGGAATCCTGCCGGCGGAGTGTGAATGCCCTAAAAATCGACAAGCCCATCACAAACAGTATGGTGATGAATACCCATGACTTCGTTATAGTTGAACTCGCTTCATTTTGAATATATGAGCCACAAACCCAAATTCATGATTTTTTCCACTTTCGGTGGGTATTAGCACATGTTTTATTGGGAATCCTGTCGTCAGAGTGCGAATGCCCTAATAATCAACATGTCCATCAATAACAGGCTGGTAATAAATACGCATGACTTCGTTATTGTTGAACTCGCTTCATATTGCATTTATGAGCCACAAACCCAAATTCATGATTTTTTTCATTTTCGGTGGGTATTAGCACACGAGTTATTTGGAATCTTGCCGTCGGAGTGTGAATACCCTAAAAATCGACATGTCCATCAGAAACAGTCTAGTGATGAATACCCATGACTTCGTTATTGTTGAACTCGCTTCGTATTGCATTTATGAGCCACAAACCCAAATTCATGATTTTTTGCACTTTCGGTGGGTATTAGCACACGAGTTATTTGGAATCCTGCCGTCGGAGTGTGAATGCCCTAAAAATAGACATGTCCATCACAAACAGTCTGGTGATTAATACCCATGACTTCGTTATTGTTGAACTCGATTCATATTGCATTAATGAGCCACAAACCCAAATTCATGATTTTTTGCACTTTCGCTGGGTATTAGCACACGAGTTATGTGGAATCCTGCCGTCGGAGTGTGAATGCCCTAAAAATCGACATGTCCATCACAAACAGTCTGGTGATGAATACCCATGACTTCGTTATTGTCGAACTCGCTTCATATTGCATTTATGAGCCACAAACCCAAATTCATGATGTTTTGCACATTCGGTGGGTATTATTAGCACACGGGTTATGTGGAATCTTGCCATCGGAGTGTGAATGCCCTAAAAATTGACATGTCCATCAGAAACAGGCTGGTGATAAATACCAATTACTTCGTTATTGGTGAACTCGCTTCCTATTGCATTTATGAGCCACAAACCCAAATTCATGATTTTTTGCACTTTCGGTGGGTATTAGCACACGAGTTATTTGGAATCCTGTCGTCGGAGTGTGAATGCCCTAAAAATCGACATGTCCATCACAAACAGTCTGGTGATGAATACCCATGACTTCGTTATAGTTGAACTCGATTCATATAGCATTTATGAGCCACAAACCCAAATTCATGATTTTTTGCACTTTCGGTGGGTATTAGCACACGAGTTATTTGGAATCCTGCCGTCGGAGTGTGAATGCCCTAAAAATTGACATGTCCGTCACAAACAGGCTGATGATGAATACCCATGACTTCGTTATTGTTGAACTCGCTTCATATTGTATTTATGAGCCACAAACCCAAATTCATTATTTTTTGCACTTTCGGTGGGTATTAGCACACGAGTTATTTGGAATCCTGTCGTCGGAGTGTGAATGCCCTAAAAATCGACATGTCCATCACAAACAGTCTGGTGATGAATACCCATGACTTCGTTATAGTTGAAGTCGCTTCATTTTGAATATATGAGCCACAAACCCAAATTCATGATTTTTTCCACTTTCGGTGGGTATTAGCACATGCTTTATTGGAAATCCTGTCGTCAGAGTGCGAATGCCCTAATAATCAACATGTCCATCAATAACAGGCTGGTAATAAATACGCATGACTTCGTTATTGTTGAACTCGCTTCATATTGCATTTATGAGCCACAAACCCAAATTCATGATTTTTTGCACTTTCGGTGGGTATTAGCACACGAGTTATGTGGAATCCTGCCGTCGGAGTGTGAATGCCCTAAAAATCGACATGTCCATCACAAACAGTCTGGTGATGAATACCCATGACTTCGTTATTGTCGAACTCGCTTCATATTGCATTTATGAGCCACAAACCCAAATTCATGATTTTTTGCACATTCGGTGGGTATTATTAGCACACGGGTTATGTGGAATCTTGCCATCGGAGTGTGAATGCCCTAAAAATTGACATGTCCATCACAAACAGGCTGGTGATAAATACCCATTACTTCGTTATTGGTGAACTCGCTTCATATTGCATTTATGAGCCACAAACCCAAATTCATTATTTTTTGCACTTTCGGTGGGTATTAGCACACGAGTTATTTGGAATCCTGTCGTCGGAGTGTGAATGCCCTAAAAATCGACATGTCCATCACAAACAGTCTGGTGATGAATACCCATGACTTCGTTATAGTTGAACTCGCTTCATTTTGAATATATGAGCCACAAACCCAAATTCATGATTTTTTCCACTTTCGGTGGGCATTAGCACATGTGTTATTGGGAATCCTGTCGTCAGAGTGCGAATGCCCTAAAAATCAACATGTCCATCAATAACAGGCTGGTAATAAATACGCATGACTTCGTTATTGTTGAACTCGCTTCATATTGCATTTATGAGCCACAAACCCAAATTCATGATTTTTTGCACTTTCGGTGGGTATTAGCACACGAGTTATTTGGAATCCTGCCGTCGGAGTGTGAATACCCTAAAAATCGACATGTCCATCAGAAACAGTCTGGTGATGAATACCCATGACTTCGTTATTGTTGAACTCGATTCATATTGCATTTATGAGCCACAAACCCAAATTCATGATTTTTTGCACTTTCGGTGGATATTAGCACACGAGTTATGTGGAATCCTGCCGTCGGAGTGTGAATGCCCTAAAAATAGACATGTACATCAGAAACAGTCTGGTGATGAATACCCATGACTTCGTTATTGTTGAACTCGATTCATATTGCATTTATGAGCCACATACCCAAATTCATGATTTTTTGCACTTTCGGTGGGTATCATGTGTTATTGGGAATCCTGTCGTCAGAGTGCGAATGCCCTAAAAATCAACATGTCCATCAATAACAGGCTGGTAATAAATACGCATGACTTCATTATTGTTGAACTCGCTTCGTATTGCATTTATGAGCCACAAACCCAAATTCAGGATTTTTTCCACTTTCGGTGGGTATTAGCACACGAGTTATTTGGAATCCTGCCGTCGGAGTGTGAATGCCCTAAAATTGACATGTCCATCACAAACAGTCTGGTGGTGAATACCCATGACTTCGTTATTGGTTAACTCGCTTCATTCTGAATATATGAGGCACAAACCCAAATTCTTGATTTTTTCCACTTTCGGTGGGTGTTAGCACATGTGTTATTGGGAACCCTGTCGTCAGAGTGCGAATGCCCTAAAAATCAACAAGTCCATCAATAACATGCTGGTGATAAATACCCATGACTTCGTTATTGTTGAACTCGCTTCATATTGCATTTATGAGCCACAAACCCAAATTCATGATTTTTTGCACTTTCGGTGGGTATTAGCACGCGAGTTATTTGGAATCCTGTCGTCGGAGTGTGATTGCCCTAAAAATCGACATGTCCATCAGAAACAGTCTAGTGATGAATACCCATGACTTCGTTATTGTTGAACTCGCTTCGTATTGCATTTATGAGCCACAAACCCAAATTCATGATTTTTTGCACTTTCGGTGGGTATTAGCACACGAGTTATTTGGAATCCTGCCGTCGGAGCGTGAATGCCCTAAAAATAGACATGTCCATCACAAACAGTCTGGTGATTAATACCCATGACTTCGTTATTGTTGAACTCGATTCATATTGCATTAATGAGCCACAAACCCAAATTCATGATTTTTTGCACTTTCGCTGGGTATTAGCACACGAGTTATGTGGAATCCTGCCGTCGGAGTGTGAATGCCCTAAAAATCGACATGTCCATCACAAACAGTCTGGTGATGAATACCCATGACTTCGTTATGTC